>NC_056739.1:840108080-840363080 GCF_019279795.1 Protopterus annectens
TTTGTAGAAGACTGGTTCTGGATTTGGAATGAAAATCTCAGGAGTTGGCTGACCGACACTTGCGAACTGCTTTTGCTTCGGGCACCGCGCGGCAAGAAAGACTGGAGAAAATGGCGTCGGCTGCATCTTATATACCCCTGTCGCACTGACATCAAGGAGGAGGCGACAGCAACCGACGCCGGACCAAGACTTTGGAACTCAGGCCAACTGGGGAACCGCCTGACAGCAGGATAACCCAAGTGTAATGACTGCAGCAGTGTAACACGATGAACATCTTCACATCTCTGCTGCAAACAGCTCTTCAGCACACCTCTCAGCATAAGGACTCTACCAAGAAGCAGGTCAGCTGTCTAAAGGCTCTCTCTTATTCTGGCAGCTCAAAAGCAAGACCTGGGTCAGCAGAAAGTATAAGTCATGACCATACACTACTCAGATCACTAAGCTGCAGTTAAAGGCCCAACAGTTTGAGTTAAAGGTTGATGATCTGGAGAATAGGAGCTGTAGAAATGACCTACATATTATACGGCAGCCAGAAGGAAAAGCAGACAAGCCTGTGGACTTTACTAAGTAGGAGTTGACTAGGGCCTTAAAACTGCCACAACAGCTGATTATGGAATGGGCACACAGAATAGGTTCATAGGTTAGTACTAGGCTAACTGCCCTTATGGGCCATTTTTAAGCCTAGCCAATTACCCCATGTCAGAATCAAACCCTGCACCTTGTATTTCTAAGGTAAGCACCTTAACCATTACGCCAACCTCCCACCCTAATAACCTCAAGGCAAAGACTGTTATCAGCAGGAGACAGAAGCTGTATCACTGGTGTTGTATATGTAGTCTCCAAATGTGTCATCAATATCCTCAGATTCCAAGGGGAGATTCACCTCACATCTTTATAGGAAGCCCACATACCCCAACTCTCTTTTGCACTTTGACAGTTGGCACCCCTTGCACCAGAAGAAATCCCTTTTGAAGGGACAATGTGTTAGACTGGCCAGAATGGTATCTGAGGATATTGATTTTCTTAGAGAATGTGACCTCCTACTGGGTATATTACAGAAAAGAGGTTACCCCCCTCAATTTGTTAAGGATATAATAGGTGAGGTCCAACAAAAAAGAACTAATGGGGTTTATAGGACATTATTGGACAACCCTCTATGTCTAACCAGGCTCCTAGCAACTGAGAGAATCAACAACTATAGCAGGGCATTAGTGTTACCTTTCACTACCAATTTTTTTTTACATCAAAAGCCTCATTTGTGATTGTTGGAACATGTTTCATATTGATGAGAATATCATTAATAAACTAGGTGAAAAAACCCTGGTAGTGTACAAAAAGGGTACATCTTTCCAAGATTTAGTTGAAAGAAAAAAGGTGGCATCTGGACTAGGTGGTACTTTCAAATGTGGAAGATGCACCCAATGTTCTTTTGTGATTGATGCCGAATTTATTAAACTTAGGAATTTTGGTAAAATCACTACACATAAAAAGACCTATTGTTACACCAAGGGAGTTGTATATGTTGCATTCTGTACAGGTTGCCACTGTTACTATGTGGGTAAGACCAACTCCTTATTTAAGCATATTAAATTATATCCCACACACTGTTTCAAGTTTTTTGTACTAGAGCAGGTCGACTTGGGTACAAGGGGTGGACCTGTCGATTTTCTTGAATTTTTAGAGCTCAAGTGGCAAATAAGGTTAAATGCATGTGTACCACCTGGGCTCAATGATAACATTTCTATTAGTTCTATGTTAAAACTAAAAGCTGTTATTTTATATAATGTTTTTAACATAAGCTCTGTTTTTGGGGGATCAATGGATCAATAATTCAGTTATATTATTTTAGTGGGGTGGTATTTTTTTAGCATGGAATGATACCTTTTTCTAACAGGAAAGGACATACTTTTTTAGCAGGAAATGATATTTTTTAGCAGGAAATGACATCTTTCTTGTTTGACTAATTGTTGAGTAGGGCAGGCTATTTAAATCAGCAATGTGTGTGTCATGTAGTTTTGAAGAAGGCAGTTTTATGTATTTCTGACAAAAGTGCTAAACTCTTATCGTGGTGGAATAAAACTGTTGGATTTTTATTTTTGGTGCAGTGCTCTTGGTTATTTACTCCATCCAGCTTTTTCAAACCAGAAATATCACAGTGTGTGTGTTTGGGCTGCTGAAGTTGCGGTTCTGGTGTTTAGATACATATGGGGGAGCCCTGCAGTACAATCCATGTACATGTACTCAAATCTTAACCATCTGTGCCATGCTTCACATCATCATCCCGAGAAAGCAGCTTCAGCAGGATCAACAAGGGGAAGGGGCACACATCCCACCACCAATGGCAAGGTCACCAAAGCCACATGCAGGTGCGGAGTCATAGGGGGAGCCAACAGCTGTTGTGGGTGTAGGCAGACATAGGCATGCTCAATATGCCCTCCCACTGGCTAAGAGGCAATGCATAGCACACTCACCAGCTAAGGGGCTAAAACCTTCCTCCTACACACATACATACAATAACAATGATGCCAGGCAATGCTCACAACTTTTACCTACCAATGTAATGGCAGTGTAATCTTATCATCAGACAGACTCAGCCCTGAACTAAAACTGTAGCAACTGCTGGATTTCCACGGTAAGTGTTGAACTTGCAGTGTTACACAAAATTGTGTAATAATACAAATGAATGACATATCTTTGCATGTTGTTACTCGGTAATGTAAGTAAGTAAAAGGTGGGTGACTTGTACAGCAATAACTTTAACATGTGACAGCACAGACTTATGTGAATACATATATCCCCTATCAAGTAACAGGCCCCAGGCATCAAAGATTCGCACATTCATACCTCTCAAAAGTACCGATGGTCACTGAATGTCCTCAGCTTGTCCTTACACTATTGTACTGGAAAATCATTAAAGACAGAATTTAGAAAGTAATGAGGCACTTTTCAATTTAAGACTTCACAACCCTCAGAAGATTCTACACTGATGCAAAAAAAGTACAGTTGTGTACACTTACCATAAATATAGATGTTCGAGTGTATTCACTGTTGCAGTCATTACATTTGGGTAATCTGCTGGCAGGTTGCCCTCAATCGGCCTGAATTCCAAAGTCTTGGGTCCTGCGTCGGTTGCTGTCTTCTCTTCCATGACGTCAGGTTGTCAGGGGTATAAAACATGCAGCCGACGCCATTTTCTTTAGTTTTTCTTGCCCCCAAAAAGGTAGCAATATTATATATATATATATATATATATATATATATATATATATATATATATATATATATATATATACACATGCATCAATATAACTTTACCTTCATCTACAAGCAAATACATCACATTGGTTGTAGAAAATAGAGAAGGAAAGATACACTTTAGAATGACAGGGGGATGGAGGGAGGGTAACCTGGACTGCAACAGTGAATACACTAGAACATCTACATTTATGGTAAGTGTACACAACTGTACTATGTTCTTCGTGTTTCACTGTTGCAGTCATTACAGTTGGGTAGAATCCCAATGCTATTGTTGGGAGGCTGGAGCTAAACAGCATTAGGTGCGGCTATAAGGCCCTGCAGCACTGCAGTGCAAAGCTTGCCCTGGACTTAAGAGTAGAGAGGCAAATGGTAATGCTTTGTAAAGGTGTGAACAGAACTCCAAGTAGCAGCCTCTAGAATGTCTTTGGTTGGTACCCCTCTGAGAAAGGCTGCCAACGTAGCTGCAGCTCTGGTGGAATGAGACCTAATGCCCTTGGGCACAGGTTTACCATGGTGCGAGTAGCAGAAACGGATGCAGTGGCTTATCCACTTTGAAATTGTCTGCTTTGAGATAGCCTTTCCTTCTGATCCTGCAGCATATGACACTAGTAATTGCTCAGTTTTTCTTAGCGCTTTTGTCCTGCTCAAGTAGAATCTTAGCTGTCTGTGTATGTCCAAGGAATGCAGAATTCTCTCCTCTTTGTTCTGCGGATTTGGATAAAAAATTGACAGATGAATTGTTTGGTTAAGAGCCACATTGGAAACCACTTTAGGCATAAAAGTAGGATTTGTCCTCAGAGACACCCTGTCTGGGTAAAATATGATAAAAGACTCTACAGCCATGAGGGCCTGTAGCTCTGAAACCCTTCTTGCTGAAGTAATTGCTAGTAGCAGGGTTGTCTTCCATGATAAGAACTTTATATCAGCGGTAGCGGCTGGTTCAGATGGTGGCAAGGTGAGCTTTTCCAACACATAATTGAGGTTCCATGCAGGTAATGGTGATCATCTAGGAGGTCTTAGGTTTTTGGCTCCTCTAAGATACTGCTTTAGTAAGGGATGAGAAAAGATTGGTGGCTCTGTATTGTATTGAGCCGAAATGGCAGAGGCATGGATTTTGATTGATGAGAAAGATAGTCCTTGGTCAAGCATCTCAGTTAAGTATTGTAATATCTGAGGAATATGTCGTTCTGCTGTATCAGTTCCTTGTGCTTGATTCCAAGCACAAAATCTCTTCCATTTGTCAGCATAAGATTTTCTAGTACTAGGCCATCTGGCTTCCAAAATGACATCCATCACAGCTTTACTGAGAGGTGTCATCGGTATGATTACATGATTAGCCATGCTGCCAGGTTCAGAGTCTGTAGTTGATTGTGCAGGATCTGATTGTTTTGCTGAGACAGTAGTTGTGGTCTTTGAGGCAAGGTCCAAGCTGGGTATTGAGACAAGTTCCTTAGGATTGGGCACCAGTATTGGCGGGGCCTGTCCGGGGCAATTAATATCATCTTTGGCTTCTCTTGTCTGACTTTTAGGAGGACCTTGGGTAGAAGAGGCAGAGGAGGAAAGGCGTAAACGGACAGGTTTTTCCAGCTGAAAGATAGGGCATCCACTTTCCATGCTTGTCTGTGATAAGTCCTAATGCATAAGCTTTCCAGCTGATAATTCTGAGGAGAGGCAAATAGATCTATGTCTGGGCTCCCCCATTTCTCTGTTATCATGATGAATACTTGTGGATTTAGTTTCCACTTGTGAGGATCAATAAGGTTTCTGCTTAAATCGTCTTTTCCTGGCAGGAATTGAGCTTGACGATTTATCTGGAAGGTCAAAGCTGTGTCCCACAGTGCCATGGCTAATCTGCAAAGGGGGTATGAGTGTGTGTCCCCTTGCTTGTTTATATACCACATGACTGTGGTGTTGTCTGTCTTTATCAGTAGTTGTCCTGGATGAAGTAAGTCCTTGAATGCTGTTAGGGAATTTTGAATGGCAAGCATCTCTTTCTGGTTGATATGTAGATGCATTTGATTTGGTGCCCATATGCCCTGAATGCATCTTCCTGCCATGTGGGCCCCCCAGGCATAATCTGATGTGCCTGTTGTTAAGGTTTGGCTGGCAGCGGGTAGAGTGAACGGCCGTCCCATGTTTTGGTGACAGGCCTTTGTCCACCACAGAAACTCCTGTTGCAGGCAGGGGATGAGAGGAATTAGAAGTTATGTACTCACCATAACGTTCCATCTGAGTAGGTGTATTCATTTGTCTGCAACCTGTGGGTTATGGATCCGATATCGGATCCGAACCGGCATGGTTTTCCAGCTATGGATCCAAGCTCTCAGCTCCTCCCCTCACCCATAATGCCCTGCTCTACCCTTATGACCTCAGATCGAGTTTGCCAAAGCAACAACACCCTGAAAAGGGTAACATAGAATATGCAGGAAACTGAAAGGCCAGGGGGATAGGAGGGCGGGATGGTTGCAGACAAATGAATACACCTACTCAGATGGAACGTTATGGTGAGTACATAACTTCTAAATCTGAAGTAGGATATTCATTGTCTGCAACCTGTGGGACAGAGTCCCCAGCTACCTGAATCTTGGGCCATCATGGAAGGATATTCCGGAGCACCGCAGAGCCAAAGGATGCTCTACCCCTAGATGCAAGATCCAACTTATAGTGGGAAATAAAAGTATGAGATGAAGCCCACGTGGCTGCTGCACAAATATCATCTAGAGGAATCCTAGCCTTGAAGGCTGCCGAGGTAGATACTGACCGGGTTGAATGGGCATGAACCCCTTCCGGTGCGGGCCTTCCTGAAGCTTGATAAGCCAATAAGATGCACTGTGAAATCCAGCGGGACAGAGAAACTTTAGAAATTGGCTTGCCCAAATTGAATTTTGCAAAGGAAATAAACAACTGGTCGGATTGCCTATGACCAGCCGTCCTGTTCAGATAAAATCTAAGTTGCCTGTGAACATCTAATGAATGGAGCTTATATTCACCTTTGTTTTCATATTTAGGGAAGAAAACAGGGAGGTTAATGGACTGATTGATGTTTGCTTCAGAAGCGACTTTAGGAAGAAAGGACGGGTTGGTCCTGAGGTAGACACGGTCCGGATGAAATACCAAGTAAGGAGGTTTAGCTGATAATGCTTGAAGCTCAGAAACTCTCTTGGCGATGTAATGGCTACCAAAAGGCTGTCTTGTAGGACAAGAATTTGAGATCCACCGTAGCCGCTGGCTCGAAAGGGCGGTCAAGGCCTGTAGAACCAGAGAGAGGTCCCAAGGAGGAACCGCTTGTTTTATAGGGGCCTGAGAAGAAAAGTACCTTTAAGAAAAATTTTACACAATTTGGCTGACATAAGAGGATTAGAGTCATGGCCAATGTGATAATGAGAAATTGCCGCCAGTTGTACTTTGACTGTGGAACTGCTGGCACCATCGTTAAAGAGAGTGGTTAGAAAGTCAAGCACTAATGGAAGAGGAGCGTGAAGGGATTCAGGCCTTGCCGCTCCGCCCACAAGAAAACGTTTCCACTTGCTGCGTAAACCTTTCTAGTGGATGGTTTATGAGCTGCCACCAAAATTGCCTTAACAGGTGACGAAATACCGAGTCCTGATCAAGAGTGGAACTGGAGCAGCCAAGCGGTCAGCTTCAGGTTGTCCAGATTCGGAGGAGGAATGCAGGATTGATGGGATATCAGATCCGGGATGGGATCTAGAATCCAAGGAGGATTCACCGAGTGAGACCTTAGGAAGGGAACCAGATCTGTCGAGGCCAAAAGCAGCAATGAGAATCATTCTGCAACCCACCGAGAGGCTTTCTGAAGAACTTGGAGCATCAGAGGCAAGGGTGGATAAGCATACAGAAGACCGGTGGCCAAGCATGCACCAGAGCGTCTCTTGGGAACCTCCGGGAGGAGGTATCAGAGAAAAAACTGTCGCACTTGGTGTTTGAGGAGAGGCAAAAGATCGCATGAAGGGTTCCCCACCGTGCGAATATGCGTTCCGCTACTTGACAATTGAGAGACCACTCGTAAGGGGTCAGAATGGTGCGACTGAGCTTGTCCGCTAGGATGTTGGACCGACCGGAATGTGCGTTGCTATTAAGCGGTTGGTGGAGATTGCCCATTCCCAAACTCTCATGGCTTCTCGACAAAGAGGGTAAGACCTTGTTCCCCTTGCTTGTTGATGTACCAGACCACAGACATGTTGTCCGATTGAATCGCAATTGTTCCCAAGGGAAGAAAGCCCTGAAGTGCTAGCAACGCTAAGAGCACTGCTCTCATCTCTAGAACATTGATATGCAGTAAGGTCTCTGAATCGTCCCACGTGCCTTGGACGGTCCGGCCCAAAAGTGCCCCCACCCGAGGCGGGGCGTCCGTGGTCACCGTGGCGAGAGGGGGAGAAGCACAAAAAGGGCGGCCCCTGTGGAGATCCGGGGAGTGAAGCCACCACAGGAGGGACCGCTTGCAAACCTTGCTGATTGCAATGGGATGATGCATGGGGAGAGCAAGGTATGACCACTGTACTAAGAGCGTCCACTGTAGAATGCGCATATTGAGCCTGGCAAGAGGAAGAAGTGCTATAGCAGATGCCATGGACCCTAGAGCCCTCAGGACCAACTCCGCCGGAACAGAACTTGAGTGGAGAATGGCCCGCACCTGGAGCTGCAGATTTTGAATTCTGTCCGCAGTGAGGAAGGCTCGTAAACTCCTTGTGTCTAGCCTGGCCCCTATAAAATCTAAGAGCTGTGTGGGCGCCAGGTTGGATTTCTTCATATTTATTGTGATGCCCAGAAGAGGAGCAAGATGGAGGAAGGAGTCTCGCCAATAAAAGTAGATGCCTTGTTGGGCGGTAAGAAGCCAGTCGTCCTGGTAAGGGAACACCTGCACCCCCTGAAGCCTCAGGTGGGCCGCTACCACTGCTAATACTTTGGTGAACACCCTGGGGGCTGTGGTGAGACCAAAGGGAAGGACCCGGAACTGGTAGTGACTGGCTCCCAGCCGAGCGGAGGAACCTCCTGGGCGCCTGTCCATCAGGATGTGGTAGTCTGGCGTCCTTGAGGTCTATCGAGCACATCCAGTGATTTTCTCCCAGAAGGGGAGAATAGATTGCAGAGTGACCATTGAATTTTTCTTTGGGGACTGCCAGATTCAAGAGAGAGGTCTAGGATTGGTCTTAGTTCCCCGTCTTCTTTGGCACTAAAAGAACCTGGAGTAGAACCCTGATCCGATCTGGTCTGGGGGCGGGCTGGATGGCTCTTTTCTTTAGCAGATGGCCAATTTCTGCCAGCGGCCTCCGTTGACCGGGTGGGGCGTCTGGGAGGGACTTCAACTTTGGAAGGTGAAGGAAAGGGATCACGATATCCTCTGGATATGATTTGGAGAACCCAGCGGTCTGATGTTATGGACTCCCATGCCGCTAGGTGCCCAGCGTCCCCGACTGCCTCCAGAGTGGAGCAGTCGGGCAACCCTCAGGGTTGCTGCGGGCCGTTCAGAGAAAGGTTCCCTGGACCCGAAGTTTCTGGGAGCCCCTCTGCCTCTAGGCGGCGTCCTCCCTGTCCTCCTCTGCCATGGAAGGACTGGTTGTCCGGAGCAGGCTGGGACTGCTGCGACTTCGGAACCACATCTTCTTCTGACCCTTTGGTTCCTAGAGTAGGGCCTCTGGGGTGCAGAGAAGCGGATTCCGATGGCAGACAGCGTCTTCCGTCCTTCTCGCTCTGGGTCAACGTCACGAGCGGTTTTGCCAAAGAGCAGAACCATCAAAGGCGTTAAATGGCGCTTTGAAGGGCTCAGAAAAATCGGTGGCGGAGCCAGGCCTGGCGTCTAGTGACTAGGCCTGTCCCGCAGCTCTAGCGGCGCCTTCCGTGGCGTGGGAGAGTAGCCGCATAGAGGTATTAGTAACTGACCTAAGAGTGGCCATACGGGTGGAGTGCAGAACCCTGTCCTCCTCCGAAATGGACTCTGGGGGAGATGCAGCATATTCTTTAATCAGATCTCGCTGCATCCTAATGACATGTGCCAAGTAGTTCAGCTCCCTTACCGAGAAGGTCGCTGAACTAAACATCCGCTTCCCCAAGCGGTCCATCATCCGAGACTCCTTGCTCGGGGGATGGACTGAGGGACTCTCCTGAGCCAGTTCCCTCTTGGTGGCCGCCGCCGTCAACATGGCATCTACCGGAGGCCCCTTACACCAATGGGCACGGTCGGACGGTGGGCTAAGGATCCTATCGGGCCTCTTAGGAATTGGCTCCACGGTGTCCGGTTCCTTCCACGCCCTGGTGGTAATGAGGTCCACCAGGGGTCGGCAGGAGGGACACCCAAGAGGTAGACGGGCCCGCTTCAAATGCCTCCAAGAACACGGACTCGTCCGAGGAAGACTTGGGGCAGACCACCCCCTTATGCGGAGCATTTCCATGATGTCTCCAAATGAGACATCCTCGGGGTGACCGTGGGGAGCCTTCCCTTCCTCCAAGTCCGTGTCTTCTGTGAGAGACTCGGGAGTCAATGTGCCTCCTTTGCACGTATGCTTGCGAGGACATCCTCTGGGGGCTGTCAGAGGAGTCCTCAAGCAACAACTTTCCATTGGAACAACTTGGGGCACAAGCGGGCTGTCCCAGGGGCGGATGGTGGAAGCCTGGCCCAGTGCAGAGGGCGGGACGGGCGGAACAAGTGCCGGGGTCCGGAGACCCTCAACAGGGCCCTCTCCACTACATCAAGCGCCGAAGGGCCGACCTTGATCAAAGGATCCGACAATCGGCTCCCCTCGGATCCGAAGAGTGGATCGGAGCCGGCGCGGCGCTCGGATCCGAAGGACAGTGCGCTCCGACACAGGCGGCGCCCGAAGGAGCACTGATCCCCGGATCCGAGGCTCGGATCCAGGCTCCGAGGTCGGATCCGATGCACTCGAGGGCAGGGTCGGATCCGGTACCAAGTACTATCGGGCGCCACCCCGGCTCGAAGCTGCTCGGCTCCAGCTGCTCCGACACGGATAGCGGGTCGGAGAAGGAGCAATAGGTTTGAAAAAGGGTGTTGAGCTCCCCAGAGGGGAGGCAAAGCACTCCCATCTGCATCTGGGCCTGGATGAATCTTCTCATCATCCGGTCCAGATCAGCATCCGAGCTATATGTAGATCTCGGCGAGGCTACCGAGGTAGGCCTGGAGTGCCTCCTCGATAGCCTCGACGGAGATCGGGTCTCCTCCTCCTCAGGACCCGGTGAAAAGCACACTGGGGACCGGGCCGAAGGAGGAGACCGCCGACAATGGAGCCGGGAGAAGCCCACTTGGCTGGCGGGGCGAAACAGAGGTCTCGGCCCGCCGCTGGTGCTTCTCCCTCCGATCCTTTCCTAGCATCCCTCTCCTCCAGAAGCGGGAGGTTGAGTCCCAGGAGGAGGAGGGGTGCCACAGAGGAAGAACGAAGCCACGGTTACTCCCGAAGGAGCGGAGGTCGGAGCCGAGTCCGGCGGTAAAGGCCCGCCAAGACAAGCTTGGACCTCCGCTCCTTCAGTGCCCTGGGGTTGAACCCTGCACAAATGGAGCATCCAGATGTGAGGTGTTCAACCCCAGGCACTAACACAAGTGTGGCCATCAGCGGGAAAGCTTATGGCCACACTCGGAGCATTTAGAAAATATAGATTTGGGCTGTTCAGCCATCCCAATCTATAAACAAGCTACTAACTAAAGTAACTAAAACAAAATACACACACAGGCCCAACACACACACTACGCCAACAGCGAGGGGAGGGAAAAAAAATACTTAAATTAACTCTAAAGAAAAATATCAAGAGGAATACCTAAACTTTCACACAAAAAAGAATAAAAAACTTCAAAACTCTGTATTAACAGTTAGAAAAACTAGCACTTAGCTGAGAGCTATAGAAACCAATCCAGTCACCATGCGCGGCAAACGAGATCTGAGGTCATAAGGGTAGAGCAGGGCATTATGGGTGAGGGGAGGAGCTGAGAGCTTGGATCCATAGCTGGAAAACCATGCCGGTTCGGATCCGATATCGGATCCATAACCCACAGGTTGCAGACAAATGAATATCCTACTTCAGATTCATTGTTTCAAGACTGTGTGAATGCTGACTCCATAAACTTTTTAGGTACCATTGAAGTTTCCTCATATGCAGCCTTGCATATGGAATTAGTAGGATGCAGGACGCCATGAAGCCCAGAGCCTGCAGAATTTGTCTTGCAGAAGACTGGGTTTTTGTTGCCATCAGTTTGAAGTAAGTAGTCAGTTACCTTTGTTTGTCTGGTGTGAGGTAAGCCATCTGGGCAGTTGCATGCAAGCTTGCACCCAGGAATGTTATCTTTTGAGAGGGTACCAGTTGTGATTTCTTTTAGTTTATTGTGTACCCTAGGCATGCTAGAAGCCTTTTCACAAAGGCCAGGTGTCGTAGAAGAGTGTCCTTGTTCTCTGCTTGAATGAGACAGTCGTCCAAGTAAGGATATATTTGAATACTTCTTTGTCTGCAAAATGCAATCACTGGTGCCAGGCACTTTGTAAAGACCCTGGGCACAGTAGATAAGCCAAAGGGCATAGCAGAGAATTGGTAATGCAGTAAGCCAGCCTTGAATCTGAGGTATCTTCTGCACAACTGTCTTATTGGGACATGCAGGTATGCCTCTTTTAAGTCTAATGTCACCAGCCAAGCATTCTTGCCCAGCATGGGCAGAAGCTGTTGCAAAGTGAGCATTTTGAATTTTGGAATGTCCAGGTATGTGTTCAAAATCAATAAATCCAGTATTGGCCGCCAGGCCTTGTCCTTTTTCCTGTTCTGGTACTATCTGAATGGTCCCCATATCCATGAGGGATGTAACCTGTTTCTGTGCCTCTGGCCATTGGTTTTTTGGCAGGTCTGGCCAACCATTACTCATTGGCAGAGTGTGGAAATGGAATCTGTATCCCTGTGATACAATGTTCAGTACCCACTTGTCCTGGGTTATTAGCTGCCAATTTTGAGCAAAAAGTGCTAATGTTCCCCGTATGGGTGCTGCCAAAAGATAAGCGCTTGGTGTAGGCAGAGGGAAGTCATTGGGATTGCTTTCTGTAAGTTTGCGCTTTATTTCCTCCAGATTTGGAGGTGAATGCACCCCATTGCTTTGACCTGTATGAGTGTTGAACCTGGTACCTGGAACCCTTAGAGCGTCTGGATTTCCCCTTTGAGCTCTGTCTGACACAGGAAAGGTTTTTGTAGGCCAGTGTCTACTGAATCTAGGTGGCTGCACTTGTAAGAAATCTTTAACAGTTTGCATTGACTTAGCTTTGTCTTCCATTTTCTTTAAAACCTCTTCTGCCTTAATACCAAACAGAGAATCATGCTGTAAAGGTGCATCTAGTAATTTAGCTTTAACATGATCAGGCAAATTTTGTTCCTTTAACCAGGCATGCCTCCTAATCACAGATCCAGTAACTGCGGCCCTGCAGGAGGCCTCTAAAGAATCAAAGCTACATTCCAAAGTATGCTTTCCAACTTGCTCAGCTGCATGCGATTGTTTGTGTCTTTCAGCTTTTCCTGGTTAGGGGTCGCCACAGTGGAACTCCGGTCCGCTAATGATTGGTAGTGGATTTTTACGTACCGGGTTACCAGCCCTCACGCACAACTATCAACGAAGGCAAGCCCCATTCACGTATGCCTCCACACAGAAGACGCTCTAGCTGAGAATCGAACGGGACAACGTCTTGCTATGAGGCAACAACGCTATAATTCCTGCAATTCCTTATTTTCTGCACATTCTGAAATCAACATCATTTTCTGTTTCAGCAATCCCATAACATGTTGTTGGTACTTAAGCATAGGAAATTGACAGTTTAAGGCCCTGACTGCCAAGGTTGCAGAAGTATAAATCTTTTTTCCCCATCTGTCCAGCACCATGGAATCTCTGTCAGAGGGGGTAGGGTTTTTTGCTGTTGAGGCCTTAACTCCCTTAGGACCCTGTGAAATAGTTTCAGGATCAGCAGCAGGGTTTCTAAATAAAACTTTATGAGAGTCTGGGACCCTGTAATACCTGTCAGGCTTACTGGGAGCCAGAGGTAAAGAGTCAGGGGTCTGGCTTGACTCCGAAAAAACATCATCCACAATGTCTAACACAGGGGGAATGGCTAAAGGTTTGTGCTGAGGGAGAAGGACGAAATCCCTGAGCCTCTTTTTTGATTCTGAGAAGTCTTGACTCTCCCAATGAAAATGCTCCCTCAAAGTATGCAAGGTTTCTCCAAATGAATAATCCTCAGGAGGAGATGCAGATGGAATAGACTCCTCAGCATCAGTATCCTCATAGGGAGGTAAAGATAATTCCTGATCAGAAGAGGAATCAGAAGAAATAGAAACCTGATCTGAAGATTCATAGTCAGTGTCTTGCCTAGGCCTCTTATCAGGAAGGGGATGGGAACCCCTGATCAAGGTAATAAGGTCTTCAGCCATTTTGATCATCTGTTTTTTAGGCATAGAGGCCTGTGCATGTGGCTCAGGCATCATTTTTTTTAGTTTTAGAAGGTGTCTTTGCCTTTGGTTTTGCAGCTTTCCTCGGTTTGATGTAAAAATTTTGAGGTCTGAATACACCCTCAGAAGCCGGTGCCTGCTCAGCAGCTTTGGACCCATCTGAGGGAGATGCATCCATCAGTCCAATGCCTTGAGCATCTTGTGGCATGCCTGACTCCACATGGGTGTCGGTAGAGGCTTGCAATTCGAAGGTAGCGGGTATCAGGGGTTGCAAAAGCACCTCACTGAGTACCGGTGAACCGGCGACTGGCTTAGGAGAAGCTTTGTCGTTGGTTTTGGATCTCGACTGCCTTTCTCTCTCCTTTTCTTTGCGTTTTTTATGTACTCCAGTAGTTGGATTGCTATCAGACAACATCTCTGGGTAGTTAAATCTGTTTCCAAAATACTTAGATGCAAAAATATACCGACGCTTAATAGTGCGTTGGTTAAATCTAGCATAAAACCGACAGCCAGGCACATTGTGGTCAGAGCCTAGGCAAGGAATACAGTATAAATGGAAATCCTTATGAGGTATTTGCTTCCCACAAGTAATACAATTATTAACTTTTTCTGACATCGGCAAAAAGCAAGAAAAAAGTTTCGCCAACGGGGTACTTAGCTTTATTGAAGACTTCGGTTCTGAAACGTGAATATTTCAGTAGTCGGCTGACCGGCACTTGCAAAATGCTTCTGCTTCGGGCACCGCGCGGCAAGAAAGACTAAAGAAAATGGCGTTGGCTGCATGTTTTATACCCCTGATGACCTGACGTCATGGAAGAGGAGACAGCAACCGACGCAGGACCCAACACTTTGGAATTCAGGCTGACTGAGGGCAACCTGCCAGCAAATTACCCAAATGTAACGACTGCAACAGTGAAACACGAAGAACATCTGTTTACTGTCAAACTTTCTAACAGCAAAATATGTCAAAAGTACAATTAGCAAAACAACATGATAAATGCAGATATATTAAGCACTAAGTTAGCTATGCACTCTGAGCATCAGAGACAAATCTTATGTATCGCTGAATCCAAAAGACAGAAAACAAGGATATGGCACAGTTATCACTTACACAGGGTGTTGTGTGTGGGTGGGTGGGGTGGGGGTGGGGGGCATTTGGATAAAGTAACAGATGGCCAGTGAGACAGAATGAGCTTTAAGCTTCACGGCTGAGCCATGCAACTGTGTGCAAGTCTGTATGGGTCCTCCAGGTGAAACTGGTGAGTGTCTGCAAGAACACAGACAAGCTCTGTGCTAGATCTACATCTTGATATGTCGGAGAGGTGTGAGCTGTGCCTTGCAGAGGTGGCAGTTCATCGTTGTCGTACCCGATCATGAGAACTGGCTCTGCCAGGAGTTGCACTGGCACATCCACACCAGCAGTCAGATGCACTGTTGCTACCTGAATATGACTGATGCCTACAGGATAAGCTCCCCTTACAAGGACAACCAGGACCATGACCCCACAAGCTTGTCACTTATGGGTGCTGGCACCTCAACCACTGATGGAGCAGTGCAATTAGTGCCACTATGGGAGTGTGATCAGGCATGGCCATGTCAGCTAACATCAGATGATGTGGCTGACCTATGCCCAAGTGGATGCTGTCCTCCTCCCAGCAGACGTTCCATCACAGACATTGCCTATTCCAATGAGTCATTCATCCAATCCATTGAATTGGCAACATGGTGGAGGTAGTCATGCATGTCAGCATGTAGCACTTCTACAACCCTAATCATTTCACTGGAGGACCTATTGGAACATGTCTGCACCTCTTTGACAGCTTTAAATATACGTCGAGTGGCACGGGAAGACACACCTGGATCAAGTGGAGGATGGACAGCAGGCCTCCTCCAAGCACCCTTAACAACCCTCCTGAGTGGCACCCTGTCCACACTTTGTCTATGGCCAGAGTCAACAGGCACTGAAACTGCAGTAACCACACTACTCTGAGTGCCTTACCCTCCACTTGTCCAATATCTGATGGCTCACTGGCATGGGCCGGCATAGACCTACTGGCTGTGTCCGATGGTATTACAGGGGATGACAATGTCAACCTCAGTGTCAGATTCAACCTCTGCACCCCTGATTGTACCAGTGTTTGGCCACCATCATTATCATCAGAGTCTGAAGATACTCTGACACCAGGTGGTAGGAGTCCCACACTTCCACTGTCAGGATCACTTGAGATAATAAGCAACAATCACAGGAAAAAAATAATATCTACACTACTGTTGCCAGCCATGAAACCATGCTTAATTACATTTAAAGGTAGCATGAATATCTAATTAGCACTGCTGCTCACCACGCAAACGTGTAAACTCCGTGCAGGCTTCGTGCAAAGCCTACAAGGAGTTTACTGAATCCCACATTGTGTTTATTTTACTTTTTGAGGCTGTCAAACTGTTTGAAAGTGCTTGTTGCTGTGTTTTTATGTGAAAAAGTGATTTTTAAAGATTACGTTTTAGTGGCTTTTGCTGCTTGTTTTCCCTGGGAAAAAAAGCACCATTTTTGGCTTGACCATAGAACAAACTGTCAGTCCTTCTTCCTGCCACAAAAAGAAAAAGCTATGCAAACTGCCAGAATGTTGTGCCCATCCCTGGGGAAGCTGCTGCTGCAATAAATAACACTGTTGGCCCCGTTTTTCCTGTCAAAAGTAAAAGAAAACTAAACAAGTAGCTACTCCTCCTCAAATTTTCTTAGAGTGGAGTAGGTTACTGGGTTTGGCTCAGGGATAATTCACACTATAGATCCGTCTTATAAAGTACTTTCTGGTAAAGGAAAGAGGGCTAGCTCTTTTCCTGAAAGAGATTCAAGATTCAGACTCTGGGCAGGAAGATGATGAGACAGATGCAAGGTTTTCTCCTTGGATTACTGATTCAGATTCAGGGAGAGTTTGAGTTTCCCTGTGGCAGGGTTCCACTTTCTGAGACTATTTCCAGAATGCGCCACTGTTTTCAGTGGAAGAATACCAAGGTTTCTCATTCCCTTATAAAATACCATGAGCTGTTACAGAAGGAATTTCCAGATACTTCACCCATTCCTCCTGCTCTGTCGGCTTTGAAGGATGTGTGTGTAACTACCCGCAATTGTCCTGATAGTCATCCAGCTGCCCCTGAAAAGGCAGATAGGATGTATAAAGTTCCTCAGGCTTACGTTGTATACACTCCTCCCGAAACTGACCCAGCAGCTTTAGTTTTAGTTAATCCTGCTGCTGCTAAACATTCAGTTAAATCCAATCCTACCCTTTTTGATAAGAATGGGAAAATTATTGATAAGTATAGGAAACAATGTATGCTTCAGCAACTTTGATCTTCAGAAGTTTGAATTGTCAAGCTCATGTGTTGAAGAGTTTGCTCTGACTAACTGTGAAAGTATGACCAATGTTTTGTCTGCAATTTCTTCTTGTGAGGAAAAAAATTGCTTTAACTAATTTAGTTACTAATCATTGCTTGCAGAGTGTGTGCATGACTCAGCTAATACTTCCAGGGCTATGACCACTGGTACTATTTTGAGGAGGTTTGACTGGTTGCATTCTCAAAACCTCTCAGATGCTGTTAAAATAAGATTTTAAATTCAATTCTCCTTTGGATAGAGATTTAATATTTGGCCCCTTTGCTGTAGGGGTGATCATAAAGTGTGATGAAACGGGTAAGTTGATATAGGGAATTTTTAAGATTTTTCAGCCATCCTTTTCCAAATTTTCTAAGGAATTCTCTAACCCCTCATCCAATTTTGGCAAAAAACAAAATAAACAGTCTCAACAAAATGCAGGCAATCAGATGTTCAAGAAGAAATGGCAAGATGGTGCCAAAAAGAATTATGGATCTTCCCAAGACCAAGGACAGTCCGGCAAATTAAAAATAACTATTTAAGGAACCTTGCCCCCTCCGCGCGCACAGACACACACACACACACACACACACACACACACACACACACACACACACACACACACACACACACACCCCTTCCAGAAAATCTGAATCTCCACATTTCTCTTTGGCAACAGATAGTTTCAGACAAATGGGTTCTGAAGATCATTCAAAGTTACAGATGGCAGTGGGACGAAAGTCCTCCTTTCCAGAGAGTAATCCTCATCCACCAGACCAGACTTTTTTTTTACTTGCACCTGTCCCTCTAGACATGCTGTCCAAACGTGTGATAGGACCAGTTCCTCCTTCACAGGTGAAGAAAGGTTTACATTCAAGGATGCTTTTAGTGCTAAAGAAAGAAAATACATGGAGACAGTTCTGGATCTTTCTAACCTAAATCTGTGGTAGTGCCCAAGTTCAAAATTATGTCATTTCTCAACTCGTTACCACTTCTTCATTCAAGTTTCCTGGTTACACTAGATTTAAGGACACTTAACATTACATCCCTTTTCAAACAGACCTTGTGTGTTCCTTATGGGTTTGTGTATTTAGATCACATTATCAGTTCTCTTACTTACTCTTCGGACTCCAAGTAAAAAACCATAGGACACACCACGAGAAGTGAGAAAGCAGTCTTCTTTTATTCAAGAAACAGCATACAAACAGAAGGATAAGCGCTTTCGCGTGCTAGGTGCACGCTTCTTCAGATTACTCTTCGGACTATTCACTGCACCAGTAGTGTTCACAAAGTGTCTAGCTCCGGTTATATAACTCCTTGCAAGCCATAGGATATCCACATTTTTCTACATTTAGACAATTTGCTTATCTTTGCAGAATATTTTTCAGTGTCAGGAATTTCTCACTTGGGTGAGAGATCTCTTATACAAGTTGAGGGTCCAAAAGAACATTTAAAAGTCTGTGACTCCTTCACACAGGACTGTGTTCCTGTGGTGTCAGCCAGACACCTCAGTTTAAAGAGCTTTTCTTCCACAGAAAAAAACAGACCTATATCCAGATCGGTTTCTAATGTTTTCCACTTGGACTTTGGTCACTATGAGAGAATACCTCAGGATTCTGAGTGTGATCGCATCTGTGATTCTAATGACAACCCTGGCATGACTGCACATGAGAAAGATACAATGGTATTTAAAGTCCTTTTGTCCCAGCACAAACATCCTTTGTCTTTTCAAATCACAGTGCTGGGACTTGTCATAAGAGAAATCACTTGGTGGAGATGGCAAATATCCTTAAAACAGGGTCTCCTCTTCTTCCTTCCTCCCTGTTCCAAAACAGTCACAAAAGACACCTCGGACATTGCTTGTGGGGCAGTTTCAGGAGGGATAAACATGCAAGGTGTTTAGGACACCAAGGACAGGCACAAGCACAAGCACATAAATATAAAAGAAATACTTGCCTTGATCAAAGCATTCAACTGTCTGAATCATCTTAGTTCCCTGGGACCTCTTCAAGTTGTTTCAGATAATACCACAGTCATGTGGTACATCAACAAACAAGTGGGAACCAGGCTGCACCCCCCCCCCCCAGCCCCTTTGCAGACTAGCCTTGTTAGACTGGGATATAGCTTCATAGCCCAATCTCACTCTGCAGGCATTCTACATTCTGTCAGAGCAAAACTGTGCAACAGACAAGCTAAGCAGGACAAGGGAAGACCCTCACAAATGGAAACAAGATCAGGGGTCTTCCAAGATTTGATCCATCTGTGGGGAGTTCTTCAAGTAGACCTATCTGCCTCCTCTCTGAACAATCAGCTGTCAAGATTCTACTCCAGGACTCCATGCAAGAAAGGCCTGGAAGACAGATGCCTTGTCTTTTCTTTGGACAGGACAGTTCCTGTAAGCTTTTCCACCCTTTCCACCGACATCCAGGGTACTTCTGAAGATTCAGAAAGAATCATCCAAGATCATTGTGGTGACTCCTTTCTGGCCCGGACAACCATGGTTCTCCCTTCTTTTGGAAATAGCCAAGAGCCAATTACCACAACCTTCCTCAGACTGGATCTACTCACACAAGAGCAAAGATGTTTGACACACTTTGAGCCCAATCAGCTTCAACTGACTGCCTGGATGACAGTCTTAATTCCCTCTATGCACCTGTTTACTGAGCAGGTATTAGAGGAAGCAAGAAAGCTTGCTACTAGAAAATTATATATTAGTAAATGGAAAAGGTTTTCTAGTTGGTGCCAACAACATAACCAGCACCCATTCAGGACTAGCTGCTCTCTGTTTTTACAAAATTTGTGCGAGTTACTATCATATGAACTTTCTTACTCCTCCATCAAGGTTCATTTGCCATTTTAGCATGTCTGCCCATGGATCCTCCCTCTTTCAATACAAAAGTTCTACACAGGAGGCCTCCAAGAAAACCAATGCCCCCTACTTGGGATCTTAATTTTATGTTAGAGGTGCTAACACTTGCTCCATTTGAATCAGCTAACCTGGATGACTTGAGGTTTTTATCATGGAAAACAGTTTTGACTGCTCTGATCTCTGCAGGAAGGGCAGAAATAGTGTTTCTTTGAGAACTAATCCTTGTTTTATGCCTAAAGTGGTCTCTGAGTTTGCTTTAAGCCAGACTACCCATCTCCATGTTTTCTTTATTGAACTTAAAATAAGGGAGAAAAGATACTCCATACCTTGTTCATTTCTTGTAAAAATATGAAGAAGGGGCAACCTGTTAAAACAGACTAGTTCACGATAGTTGACTAATGCTACTGCCTTTTGTTATATCCACCACAACAAAACTATTCTAGGCAGGGTCAAGTCCCACTCTATCAGGGCCTTGGCTTCATCTATGGCTTTTTCGAAAGGTTATATTCTATATGTATTCTATAAGCTGCAACTTGGTCATCTGTACATACTTTTACAAAGCAAAATAACCTAGATTCCTTCTCTAGGTCTAGATCAGGCTTTGCTAGGACCATTCCCCAGGGGCTCCTAGACTCTTCTACTTCCACCTTCCAAATGTAGTAAGCTAGTAATCTACACATATAGCTAAGGCTACTGCAGCACTGATCATTCAAACATTTACTGCTGTGGTAAATTTACCTACACAACTGTACTTTCTTTACATTGTTCTGTGTTGGTTGTGTTATTTTTGAATGCCTAATTTCTTCACTAACATTTCATTACCCAAAATTACTTCTGTAACTCAAGATTCAAGTAACCATTCTTCTCAGCATTTTGACAGTCTCATCATCTATCAAGATCCTATCCTGCCTGATATGTGAAGGGGTTATCTACTTGGAATAAGACAGACACATATTTTCCCTTATTTAAAAAGTTTGCACCACAGGTTGTATTCCTTCAAGACACTAATTAAAAAAAAAACTATGGTAACTAAAATCCTTTTAAAGTGGAAGTGTAGAGGAAAGCCAGTTGTGCTCAGGCAGTGAAGAGGGGGTTGTGACCCTTGTGCTTCACTCTCTACATTGGTCTTTACTATCCATGTTCAAAGAAGTGCAGGGCAGAAGATTAATGCTTAAGGTCAGTAACAGTAAGACTTGGCAGTAATAATCTATTACTACTAATGAAGGTCAGTAACAGTAATACTTGGCAGTAATAATCTATTATTACGTAATGAAGGTCAGTAACAGTAATACTTGGCAGTAATAATCTATTACAACTAATGAAGGTAAGTAACAGTAATACTTGGCAGTAATAATCTATTACTACTAATGAAGGTCAGTAACAGTAACATATTATTCTTGCCAACTTTTATGGTCCTAATATAGACTCCTTGGAAGCCTTTGCTACATTCTCCTCTGTGTTAAATAATCTCTTCGAGGGGAGTCCCACTATTATCCCGGAAGAGCACTTTAACATCAGTCTAGATCTACAAATAGATGTATTTCCATCTGTCAAGACGAGACTACTGCATCTAACCAAAGCGGTCAACAACCTGGTTAAAAGACCTGGCCCTGGGGGTACCCAGAGGGCATCAAGTCCAGTGGAATGGGACTATATTTACTTACCCTACTCAGTAGGTAGTGCCAGTAGATTGGATTATATTATTTATTACAGTGGTTTTCATCCAGCAAGCCCCAGCATGTCACTTTGGCACTATTTCAGGGCTAACACTGAATCACCATAAATGCATGTTGCTCCCTCTGAACCCAGCAGCTTTCACCAACAAGAATTTCTTCTGGAGGGAAGTATAGCAGTAGTAAATCCCATGTTTATAAAGGTATTTTTATTGCTACTAACATTTGAATTCTTCCACACTTAAATCTCAAACTAGTTGTTTACAGGTTTGCCAGCAATCTTTCAGATTGGAAAACAAACTAAATCTTCTTGCCATTAAAATGTTTCAACTTCCCAAATACATTTTCTTCTCTAGGTATATTCCTTTTCTTGATAAGATTACCCAGATAAATTTGAAAACATGTTTTTCTCATATTTATGGCAAGATAAGCCTCCCCAATTCCACAAGAAGCTACTGGGACAATTAACCAACGGAGACGTGGTATGCCAGACCTTAAAAAGTATATTAAAGCATCTGCAACTGCACATACTCTACAAGGCAGGACTCTTCCCACCCCCCAGCTGGGTTCCTGTACAGCTTCAAGTTATTACACTGGTGGAATGCTTGTATGCGTTCGATACAAGTCACAAAATTTTGGACCCTGGAGGCAGGGATGCATCCAACTTGCACCTGCTTTTTGGGCACAAGGGTCATAATTTGCCTTGTCTATGGGACAAAATCTGGTATAATCCCCTACTTCATATAAATGGGAAAGCAATCTTCTGGCAGTAAGGGGCCAACGGGGGAGGGGATTGTTTGGCAGGATCTGTACCCCTATCTATGCTCAGGAGGGCTTCCCATCCTTTTGGGCTGAAGGAGGAGTGAGTAATTTTTGGCAATATCTCCAACTAAGACCCCTCTCCCACTCCAGTGCTTTGAAACCATCCAGGTCAGTCACTGTTGGTTTAGTCTGCATCGGCACTCAAGAACTTAACTGTACACAAAGACTTATCAGCTCTCTACAAATAATAATAATAATCACCAGCCTAGGACCCAGTACAACACAAATGGGCGGCAATGTCAAAGATACCTCTTGCTCAAATTCATGCAGCACTGTGGTAACAGCCTGACAGGAGTTGTCACATCTTTCTGTCCTTGCCACTGCATACCACAGATTACTCAGCCAATGGCAACACTCCCCACTTAGAATATTTAAGAGATGAGGGCTCCTAACAGTTCTTGCTGAAGGTGCCATCAACCCTCGGTGGACTATTTTCATTTGATTTTGAGTTGTGATAGGAGTAAGGCAGTGTGGGGGAGAATTTATGGGCCTAAAGATCCTTTCTCCTGTGTCTTGATTATCCCCGGTTTTGTTTGCTTGTTAAGGGTAGGATTTTCATCTTTGACTCTCAAGCCCTCAATGCAAATAGCTCA
This sequence comes from Protopterus annectens, assembly GCF_019279795.1. Classification (NCBI taxonomy): domain Eukaryota; kingdom Metazoa; phylum Chordata; order Ceratodontiformes; family Protopteridae; genus Protopterus; species Protopterus annectens. Next base: position 840,131,100 of record NC_056739.1, read on the forward strand.
GAATGGTTATTCTGACGGCAGTGTCTATTATTTTTAACCAGTAGAAAAGGGGTCCTGACGACATAGTGCAGAAGTTCTCTTAATACCGTAAAGAAGCCCATAGCAAGGAATATCAGAAAATATCAGGAATACCAGTCTAGTTCTTGCTCTGTATGCAACATTAACCTACTGCACCTAATTCTGGGCAGCTTTTTTTCTAGTTTACATACTGTATCAACTTGCAGATTCTTGGATTTATAATATTTTTATTTTTAAAGTGGCATGTATTCTTTATTATTTTATTTACTTCCGTCTTGTATGCACTCCATATTCTGCTAATCTGGCTGCATCAGTTAATCTATTGTACTTGTCATCTTTTCTAATAAAGATTACAGTTTGGGAAAAAAATGACTCGGAGCAATGTCTGCTGAAATTACTTGCTCAGTGTTGCACAATAAACAAATGAAGGCTGATGGATTCAAACCATAGATTACAAAAACAATCGTGTTAACAGCTCATCGCCTTAACCCTCTGCAAAATTATTAATATTTTTACTGGCAAATTTTCTAATGTATTGTTTACAAAAATCAATAAATTGCACACATCAGGATCAGACTTAGTTTTACTCCTGTGCATCTTTCAAGAGTAAAACTGACCAAATGCCCACCACCCCATCCTGCCCTTAAACACACACACACACACACACACACACACACACACACACACACACACACACACACACACACACATTAAGTTTTCAGTGCAATCAACTGTTTACATAATACAGAGGGTTATGATTCTAGACATGGATGCCAAGAAATTCACCCCAAGGGCGAATCATAACTTTATGGTGTGTGGAGTTTTATCTACTCTACGTAAGAGCTGTTATAAAAGAAAACAAGCTGAGTGTTTTACTGGCTTTGAAAGCCAGTAAAACACTTAAGCAAGTGACGTTGCACAGACAGCAAGTAAAAAATCAGGGACAGTTTTTAAATACTGCCTTATTTTAAACAAGTTACTTACAAACTGACAACTGTAAACTTTCAGGGTTATAGGAGGAAATATATTTAGGGAGTGCTGAGAGTGAAGGAATGTCAATCCTCTTAAACCAGACTATAACAATGCTTACACATCTTTGACATGACTGCACTCTGTGCAATACATAACGCTGATCATCTTTCCTATAGTAATCACATACTTAATAATGTACACTGACAAACACCATTTCACTCAAAGTCAAACCCCACACTTTAAACAATGATTATTTTTCCTCTATATACTAGCTTTCTGAACTAGATCGCTCTTATGTAAACTAATCAACAAATAAGCAACACAGTGCATGCTCCTTTCTTTCTAAGCTTGATGGACTTGTAAAAGCAGTTCTGCTTATTACCTAACAGTAAATCTTCTTTCACTAACATAGTATGGTGGAAGCACAAACGCACAATATCCATCACTGCTCCTCTTATGGAATTTGCAAATCACTACACTTACTATTACTTTGACAATTAACTATTCACTTGACAGATAAACATGTACATAAGCTCACTGGTCATTTTGAGCAGATCTGTCAGCTGTTCTCACTACTGGTTGCATTCACAAAAAAAATACATACATAACTACTATAAGGGTTACGGTAGCACAACTTATCTAGCAACTTCAATAACAGCTCAACCCACAGCTAGTTGCAGCTGAATTTACAATAAGCACTGTGATACAAACCATATTTCATCAGTAACTCTCAGTTAAGAGCTAACACTGCAACTCAGCTCAGCAATTACTATGCTATTCTTGTTTTAATACATAGTAAAGTGGAATCTTGGCTCACACTTCATTTTCTAACTTATTCCTCTGAATCCAAGTTTCAGTACTCACCCTTTACAGTAAGATTGCTCCACCTTTCAATTTGCTCGTGTATAGTGGACTTAACAGATAACTGCAAGCACGCTACTGTAATCAGTAGCTACGTATACTAGACACTATAGTAATAACTTGCCATACATTAAAAACTGCATTACCAGTTTAAACAGTCAAATATATGTCTTCATATATTTGGATATTTTATGTACCCACCCATCTAGTAATACTTAGTTTATTTTTAATAACAGTTTTTCATAGCTCCACATTAGGTAAACCAATTGTCTGCCCCCCCATTTTTTTTCAACATAAGGTAATTAAATACCATTTTTGGTTATTATTCTAAACTTCACATTTTCTTTAACAGTTCCCATATACGCAGTCGATTTTGTCAAACCACCCCAATCTCACTTTGCTTATTTATTTTTTTTAAGTTTAGCTTCATGTACTAAATTACTGTTGCTATCAGTGCCCTACATAACAAGTGTGTAAACTTTCCTGTTAATTCCCTGCTTTATATAATTCAATATAAATAAAGTAGAAACAGTAACATACACTTAACCTTCTTTTGGCCCAGTTCGACAATTAATCATTTTCTGTCCCACAACATTCTGAGCAAGTGAAACTCGCTCCGTTCTCAGTTCACCCTCACTATGCTCAGGCTTGCCCCGCTCCTCTACTTTACCCCTATTCCCACCCACCTCCACTTAGTGTAAATTTAACTCCTCCATCTCCACACACTTCAAAGCCTGCACACATTATCTATTTGTAGTCCCTCCCATATTTCATTTCATAATCCGTCCACTATCCAGTTCTCCCTTCTATCCTGTATATCATAACATACTCCCTGCCCTCTTACTAACACCTCAGCACCATGTTGTTTCCCAATGCAACACATAACTCCTCTTTCCACTCTCTCCTCTATCCCTAAACTTGTCAAAATATCATCCTACAACTAACCACCATAATACCAATCTCCATGCTGACTCTCTCACTTCTCCTGCTACTCAACCACTTAACATCTTTACCTTCACACTTCTATACAATCCATCACCCTAGTTGTACTATACAACATGCCACGGCATACTCAACCCTTAATTCTCCCAAGATAACATCCACCTTTATACCCTCCCAATACCACAGACTTTTTCAAACACAACCTACACTCACACAATCGCATAATACATAAGCTAAAATTAGCCAACATATTTCCCCCACACTAAAACTCATTAGTAACATCCATCCAAACTATGGACCAGATACATCCCTACAAAACTTTAACTCTACAACACTCACAAACCAAACCAATCTGATACAATATAACACTACTTATTGGTCCCTTAACATTACACATATAAACATAGAAGCATCTACAATAAAATACTACAGTTCCATACGTGGCTTAAACTACATGCTGCATATAAACCTGGATGAAAAAAGAAACAAAAGAATGACATTCTACCCCCTCACCTATAATATAACAAGAGGGGGTAAAAAGGGTGGTGGAGTCACAATACTACACAAAAGTTCTCCGCAGCTTACCCCTTTACCACTAAATCCTCCACAGTTTGGTAAGGCAGAAAATCTCATACCTATCCTCAAACTCAACCAAAATAAGCCATTATCCATCATAGGTATTTATTTGCCACCTGATAATAATAATAATAAACAGCCCATTTTAGAAGACTTTTTCTGCTGGGTCTCACCCAATATCTCCTAAGAAAAATTCATACCGGGTGATTTTAATATTGACTGCCTCTTTCTTTCTCCCCTCTCTGACTCCTCTAACCAATCAATACATTTCTATGATCCCTTACAGCTCCTACCCGTTACAATAAAAACAGCACTATGGGAACATTCACTGACTGGATTCTTACCTCTATGCTTCAAACTCTTACCACAGGTACCCTTCCAGATACCCTAACTTATCTCCCTAACTACATAATAAGAAGAGTTAGTCATGAGTAAGAACTATTTATATGCACACTCTGAACAGACACCAACCTGGATAACAACAGGAAAAACAATGCTCCTACTTATGAGTGAACCTGCAAGTTATCCTACAAATTATAGACCAATAACTTGCCTTCAGACGACATATAAACTATATACCGGAATTGGTGCCGACAGAGTTTATAGACATTTAGAAGAAAACTCAATCATGGCAACAGAACAAAAGGGTAATAAACGAAAGTCATATGGAGTAAAGGATCATCTGTTGCCAAGTAAAGTCATAACAGAGACCTGTAAAAAGGGAAAGAATCTAAGTATGGCATGGAGTGACTACAAACAAGCATCTACAGTATCCCACATTCATGGATAAAAGAGTGCTTAAAGTATATAAGATACACCCTACACTGATCAACTATATTACAGTGACCATGAAACAGTGGCAGACCACTTTTCAATTAAGCCATGATAAAGGACAAATTATTATTCCAGGGATAAAACTTCAAAAGGGATATTCCAGGGTGACTCCCTGTCACTGCTGCTACTCCGTCTTACCCTTAACCCTTTAAGCTGTCTACTTAACAGATTGGGCCCATGGCTATAGTTTGACTCCTAGAAAACAAGTGTAAAGACCTCACATCTTCTCTTTGTCGATTTATAACTGCATAGCTCATCAGATGAGGAACTGAAAACACAACTGCAAGTAGTTAAAACTTTTTCAGATGACATAAGAATGTCATTTGGTCTTGATAAATGTGCAAAAGCAGCCTTTAAAGCAGGAAAACTGGAGCACCAAGAAAACAGTTTGGGACAAGAATGTGATGTAAAATAATTTGAGCAAGAGGGAGTGTATAAATATTTGGGAATTGATGAAGGATCATCAATAAGACATGAACAAATGTAGAATATTTTTGAAGACTTAAATTAATCCTAAAAACAGCATTTACATCCAGGAACAAAATTCAGGCTATAAACCAATTTGCACTTCCTGTCCTAAATTACAGTTTTGGAGTGACTGTCCCCAAAACATGTTGAGTAGATTACACAGGAAAACAAGAAGGATGCTTCATGTTCATCACATGATTTATAAAAATCAGTGCATACCAAGATTATACATACACCATTCTGAAGGAGGTATGGGCATCCATGAAATTGGTTACATGTATAGATCTGGAGTCATGGGACTGCACACATATCTGCTGACCTCACAAGACCCAAACATAGTGAAAGTTTTGAAACATAAGGAGAAAAAAATCTAAGATGACTTCCCTGCTTAGTCTAACAGAAGCATATCATCATCAAGCAGGAAGTAGATAAAAATCAGGCAGTAACTAAATGTGCAAAAAAACAAAAGCAAGAATATAAGATGAAGGATCAGATGAGAAAGCAAGAAATGTGGAAAATGCATAAATATAGTTGCAAGTATAGAAAACTCCTGGAACAACCTCATGTTGATCAGGATCGAACACAGGAATGGTTAAGGAGAAGTGAATTCAAACCAAAAGATGAAAGGTTAATATTGGCATCCTAAGATAGTGGGCTACGTACACATTGGTTTACAAAGTCCATTGAACATGTGGGAAAAACAGACAAATGTAGGTGCTGTTAAAAGAATTGGAAACAGTCGCACAACTTGTTGCTAGTTGTGACATACTAATGGCAGAAGGATTGTATAGTGAAAGGCATAATAATTTGGCAAGACTGTTGCACTGGAGATTGTGCAAACATTACAGTACTGAAGTGGCTGACAAACACTAGAAACATGAGCCACAAAGCATCATAGAAAATTATGAAGTCTACATCACATGGGATCACCCACTACCAACAGTTCAAAAGACAGCTGCGAGAAACCAGATATAGTGGTCCATGAAAAGAAGACAAAAGTAGCATTGATCAGTGAAATTGCTACACCCGGTGAGAGAGACACAAAGTCAGAAAATATCAAGATTTGCACGCAGAAATTAGAGCAATGTGGAAGAAGGATACCCAGATAGCACCAATTTTAGTAGGAGCAATGGATCTTATAAAAAAAGAATCTAAAATCGTACTTAGATATGTTACCAATATATGTAACTCCATACGAATTGCAGAAGTCGTCATTACTGGGTACACTGCGGGTACTGCAAAGAGCACTTCTGGCTGGCATCAAAGATTGAAACAATACTAATTTCATGAACTTTAATCATACTTTAACTTAGGAATGGGGTCCATTCCCGTCATGTTATTAGAAAGTACAGTTGTGAACACTTACCATAAATGTAGATGCTCGAGTGTATTCACTGTTGCAGTCCTAACCAATGGGTTATCTGGATCCCGGTAGCCCTCGATTGGCCAGAATACCAAAGATAAGTAAATATGACATCGGCTGTCATCGGTTGTTAAGGGCATCAGGACGTCCGATACAAAATGAGGCAGCCGACGTCACTTCCTCAGTCTTTCTTGCCATAACAGTCAAGAACCCCAAGAAAACAAGGCTTGAACCAAAAATAAAGTAACTTTGGCAAAGAAAACCAGATTCAGCCTGCACCTTAGGAAAGGAGAGCAGGAGAGGACAAAAAAAGGGGGAAGGAGGGAGGGAAACCAGGACTGTAACAGTGAATATACTCGAACATCTACATTTATGGTAAGTGTACACAACTGTACTACGTTCTTCGCGTTTCACTGTTGCAGTCCTAACTAATGGGTTGATTATCAAATCCCAGAGAAAAGGGAGGAGGTACCAACAGAATCAAGGACTGGAGAGAATGCCCTGCACAACAGCAGTGGCAAACCCTGCCCTGGCTCTAGCAAACAAAGGCAAATTATAATGCTTTGGGAAAGTGTTAACAGAAAACCATGTGGCAGCATCAAAATGTCCTTAGTAGGGACACCCCCTAAAAAGGCTGCAGAAGTGGAAGCTGCTCTTGTGGAACAGGAAAAAAAATTGCTGTTCTGACAGTTTGAAATTGTAAGCTTTCGCTTACATAGGGTCAATTAATCACTGTTCGCTTTAAGCGTTTGGTGATCTAATATAGACCCGAGGAATAGCCAGAGGCTTATGCTGAGGCAAATCCAAAAACTCCCTGATCCTTTTCTTAGATTGGGGATAATCCTGACATTTAAAATGCTCCCTAAGAGTATTCAAAGTATCACTAACAGAGAAATCCTCTGGAGGAGAAGCAGAAGGAATGGATTCCTCTGCATCAGAATCCTCAAAAGGAGAAAAAATCTGAGAAACTTCCTCTTCATCAGTAGAAATGCTAAAAGTATCAGAACCTGAATAAGATAAAGCCTCTGGGGAGACATCCCTACCCCCTTTTTGAAGGAGGAGGCTGTGAACCCCTAATAAAAAGAGTCAAAAGGTCATTAGCCATTTTAACCATTTGAGATTGAGGGGAATGAGAGGAAACTGGAACCTGTTTCTTCACAGGCTTACAACTGGAGGATTTACTTATAAGTCTGAAGGACTCGGGAGGCTTAGCAACTGCCGAAGTAGTGGCAGAGGTCATCGGTAATGCCTGCTGTCAGAACGAAGAATGGTGGCCTTGGACACCGGAGACAGCTTAGTGGCTCTGGATCCAGCTAAAGAGGCAATAGGCAGAAGGTCAAAAGACAAAATGGAAGCAAGAGGTCTGGGGGACTCCAAAATGGTCTCAACTGAGGCCTGCGGTTGAAATTCCACGGACTGCAGGTGCTGCAAAGGCACCTCACTGGCTACCGCAGGACTGACGACCAACTTAACATCATCTGAAAACATGGCCCTCTGAAACCTGTTGCGGTCCTTGTCCTTACGCTTCTTAGGGATATCTGAAGCCTGAAGACCAGCGGACACCATACCGACAAACTTAGGTCACACTCCAAAATGCTTAGCTAAAAGCTTAGCCCGACGACGAATAATACGCAGATTAAAGGAAGCACAGCGATCACAATTAGGAATGTCGTGGTCAAGGCCTAAACAAACAATACAATAGGAATGAAAATCTCGATGGGGAATCTGCTTTCCACAGGCAAGACAATTATTAACTTTTTCTGACATTCATTATGACAAGAAAAGAGGATCCCCAATGGGGTACTTAGCTGTAGTTGACGTCAACTTTGTAGTTAGAATCCAAAAAGATAAATGGCAGACCGGCACTCGTGCAAAAATGCTTCTGCTTCGGGCTCTGTGGCAAGAAAGACTGGGGAAGTGACGTCAGCTGCCTCCTTTTGTATCGGACATCCTTAACAACCGATGACAGCTGATGTCATATTTACTTACCTTTGGTATTCCAGCCGATTGAGGGCTACCGGGAGCTGGATTACCCATTGGTTAGGGCTTCAACAGAGAAACATGATAAACATACCCAAAAGGTTTGGAGAAATTAAAAGTAAAGAAGCAAAACAATACTCAAATGCAGCCACATTTCAGGATAGCACATAACCTCACACATTTCAACAAAGATTCCTTTATTTCCTGTCTAAAACTATATAAATGGAATGCTCTAAAATACATTCCATGGATGATAAAGTAGCACTTTTTAATTCTACTTTCTTGAACATCCTAAATGAACTTGCTCCACTCAAAAAAAGAGAGAGTTAGGGCCAAACATGCCCACTGGTTTTCTTGAAATACATAACACCTTATGAAACTTAGTAATAGTGCCTGAATACATGGCTCTCTACTAAAACACTAAGAAATATTCAAAAACTTCAGCAAACTCAGAAATCAAACAAACTCAAATTCAGTTAGTTAAAAAACGTACTATATTGACCTGCAACATAAAAACTATAAAAATCACAAAACATTCTGGTCCTGTATAAATCAGCTGCTGAATCTTGGATGCACCACTCAATCATCTCATGATCAACTGTGTTGAGGCTTTAAACTCTCATTTCATTAAGTCAGTCTCATTACTACTTCAAAATCCCCTTATACCAACAAACCCAAGAGCACCATCTACCATTCCTATTTATAACCTCTACTTCCAACCAGTACTCACTACTTACATAAAAAAAAAAAAAAAAAAAACTATTACCTAAATTGAAACCCTCCGTCTTAGCCCCCTACAACCTACCTGGTGAATTGGTTGCAAAAAGAATAGGCTACCCCATCTCAAGTCTAATAAATCGCTCAATGAGTGAAACATATGTCTATACCCTCTGGAAAAAAAAAGTACAGTTGTGTACCTACCATAAATGTAGATGTTCGAGTGTATTCACTGTTGCAGTCATTACACTTGGGTTATCCTGCTGGCAGGCTACCCGCAGTCGGCCAGAATTCCAAAGTCTTGGTCCGGCATCGGTTGCTGTCACCTCTTCCCTGATGTCAGTGCGCCAGGGGTATAAAAGATGCAGCCAACGCCATTTTCTTCAGTTTTTCTTGCCCCAGATGTCAGGTGCCCACAAATAGGAAGGCTGAAAAAATTATGCCAAAAGCATGCATGTACTAAAAGAAACATTTCCTTCATCTACAAGCAAATACACCACATAGGTTGTATAGAATTGAGAAGTACAGAAAAGTCTCAGCAAAGAAAAGGGGGATGGTGGGTGGGTAACCTGGACTGCAACAGTGAATACACTCGAACATCTACATTTATGGTAGGTACACAACTGTACTATGTTCATCGTGTTTCAATGTTGCAGTCATTACACTTGGGTTGAAACCCAAAGCTGAGGTTGGGTGGCTGGAACTAAATAGGAATAGGAGACGCTACCAGGCCCTGCAGAACTGCAGTGGCAAAGCCTGCTCTGGATTTAGACTAGAGAGGTAAGTGGTAGTGCTTGGTGAAAGTGTGCACTGAACTCCAGGTTGCAGCTTCTAAAATGTCTTTGGTTGGTACTCCTCTGAGGAAGGCTGCTGAAGTGGCTGCTGCACTGGTAGAATGTGGCCTAATGCCCTTAGGCACTGATTTGCCATGTTGTGAATAGCAGAAGCGAATGCAGTGTCCTATCCATTTTGAAATAGTCTGCTTTGAGATAGGCTTTCCTTGTGATCCTGCAGTATAAGCTACAAACAGTTGCTCAGTTTTTCTGAAAGCTTTTGTTTTGTCCAAGTAGAATCGTAGCTGTCTGTGTATGTCCAAAGCATGCAGAAGTCTCTCCCCTTTGTTCTGGGGATTTGGATAGAATGTTGGCAGATGAATGGTTTGGTTAAGAGCCACACTGGATACCACCTTTGGCATAAATGTTGGGTTTGTCCTTAGAGAGACCCTGTCCTGAAGAAAAACTATGAAAGGTTCCACTGCCATTAATGCCTGTAACTCTGAGACTCTTCTTGCTGAAGTTATTGCTAGGAGCAGAGAAGTTTTCCATGATAAGAATTTTATATCAGCTGTATTGGCTGGCTCAAAAGGAGGTAGTGTGAGCTTTTCTAAAACAAAATTGAGGTCCCAAGTAGGTATTGGTAATCTCCTTGGGGGTCTTATGTTTTTTGTCCCTCTGAGGTACTGTCTTAGTAGTGGATGAGAGAAAACAGGAGGTTCCGTATTGTAATGAGCTGAAATGGCAGAGGCATGGATCTTAATTGATGAGAAGGATAGGCCTTTGTCCAGCATCTCAGTTAGGTATTGTAAAATCTGAGGTATATTTGGAACAAGTGGTTCGAGTCCTTGTGTCTGGTTCCAAGCACAGAATCTCTTCCATTTTTCTGCATAAGATTACCTAGTGCTGGGCCTCCTGGCTTCTAAAATGACATCCATAACAGTTTTAGAGAGAGGTGTGGTCTGAGTGGCTATATTATCTGCCACGCCGCCAGATTTAAGTTGACTGTGCAGAATCTGATTGTTTTGTTGAGTCAGAAGATGAGGAGTTTGAGGTAAAGGCCAGGCTGGGCCTTGAGACAAACTCTTTAGGATTGGGTACCAGTGCTGGCGTGGCCATTCTGGGGCAATCAGGATCATTTTTGGCTTCTCTTGTCTGAATTTTAGGAGCACCTTGGGAAGCAGAGGCAGTGGAGGAAAGGCATAAAGTGTCAGTGTTTTCCAGCTGAATGATAGAGCATCTACTTTCCATGCTTGTGAGTGATAAGTTCTTGTGCAGAATCTCTGTATTTGGCAGTTGTGAGAGGAGGCAAAAAAAATCTATGTCTGGGCATCCCCATTTCCTTGTTATCATGCTGAGGACCTGTGGATTTAGTTTCCATTCGTGAGGATCCATGAGATTTCTGCTTAGTTCATCTTCCAGTGTATTTTTCATTCCTGGCAGGAATTGTGCCTGCATATGTACTTGACAGGTCAGTGCTGTGTTCCACAAAGTCATGGCTTGCCTGCAGAGGGGGTAGGAATGTGTGCCCCCTTGCTTGTTTATGCACCGTCTTTAGTAATAGTTGTCCTGGATGTAGTAGATCCTTGAAGGCTGTCAGGGCATTCTGTACAGCTAGCATTTCTTTTTGATTGATGTGAAGATGCATTTGTTCCTTGGGCCACATGCCCTGAACACATTTTCCTGCCATGTGTGCCCCCCCAGGCATAATCCGATGCATCTGTTGTTATTGTCTGCCTGGCTGTGGGTAAGGTGAAAGGCTGTCCCTTGTTGTGGTGACAGGCCAGTGACCACCATCAAAACTCCTGTTGCAGGCAGGGAATTAGAGTTATTATTGTTTCCAGGCTGTGGCAATGTTGAGTCCAAACACTTTTTAGATACCACTGTAGTTTCCTCATATGCAGTCTTGCATATGGAATTAGTAAAATGCAGGATGCCATGAAGCCCAGGGCCTGGAGAATTTTTCTTGCAGGGAGCTGGGTCTTTGTTGCCATCGTTTGAAAGTAATGAGTCAGTTGCCTTTGCTTGTCTGTCATGAGATAACCCATCTGGGCAGTTGTATTTAAGCTTGCACCCAGGAATATTATCTCTTGCGAGGGCACTAGTTTTGAATTCTTTTTGTTTACTGTGTACACTAGGCAAATTAGTAATCTTTTTACAAACGCCAGATGCTTTAGTAGAATGTCCTTGCTCTCTGCTTGAATAAGGCAGTCGTCCAAGTAGGAATATATTTGAATTCCTTTTTGTCTGCAAAATGCAATTACTGGTGCCAGACATTTTGTGAAGACCTTGGGCGCAGTAGATAAGCCAAAGGGCAGTGCAGAGAATTGGTAATGCATTGAGCCAGCTATGAATCCGAGGTATCTTCTGCAAGATTGTCTGATTGGGACATGCAGGTATGCCTCCTTGAGGTCCAAAGTAACCAGCCAAGCCTTCTTGCCCAGCATGGGTAGAAGCTGCTGCAGTGTTGTTGTGTCTTTCGGCTTTTCCCCAAGAAGTCGCCATAGGAACTCGGTCCGCTAATGATTGGCAGTTGATTTTTACGTGCTGAGTTGCCAGCCCTAACGCACAACCTTCAACGAAGGTACGCCCATTCACGCATGTCTCCACGCAGAAGACGCTCAAGCTGAGAGTCGAACCGGTCAGCGTCTTACTGTGAGGCGACAACGCTACCACAGCACCACCACCACCACCGCGGATATTGAATTTTGGAACATCCAGGAAAGTATTTAGGATTGACAGGTCCAGTATTGGTCTCCAGGCTTTGTCTTTTCTGGGTACCAAGAAAAGTCTTGAGTAAAATCCTTGTCCCTGTTCTTGCTGCGGTACTCTTTGAATAGCTCTCATGTCCATGAGAGCAGAAATTTGTTTTTGTGCCTCTGCCCATTGGTTTTGTGGCAGGTCCGGCGTACCTTTTGATTTTGGAACGGTGTGAAAGCGGAACCTGTAACCCTGAGAAACAATATTCAGTACCCATTTGTCCTGGGTGATTATGTGCCAATTTTGTGAGAAAAGTGCTAGCTTTCCCCCTAAGGGTGCTGCCAAAAGGTACGTGTTTGGCATTTGTAGAGGAAAGTCATTGGGACGGTTTCCTATAAGGTTGTGATTTGTCTTCTCCTCCTTTGGGGGCTGAAGTACCCCATTGTTTAGGTCTGTAGGAGCCTTGGGGCTGAGATCTGCCTCTTGGGCGTCTGTATCTGCCTCTTTGTGGCCTGTCTGACACCGGAAAGGACCAATTTTTTGAAGGCCAGTTTCTGCTAAACCTAGGTGGTTGAACCTGTAAGAAATCCTTTACTGTCTGCATTGATTTTGCTTTATCCTCCATTTTCTTTAACACCTCTTCTGCCTTAACACCAAACAAAGTATTCATGCTGTAGTGGAGCATCCAATAACTTTACTTTAACATGTTCAGGTAAATTTTGTTCTTTCAACCAAGCATGCCTTCGAATGACAGAGCCTGTAACTGCGGCTCTACAAGAAGCCTCTAATGAATCAAAACCACATTGCAGAGTATGCTTTCCCACTTGTTCAGCTGCATGCAATAAATCCTGCATTTCCTTATTGTCAGGACTTTGAGTTTGTAAGCATTTTCTGTTTTAACAAAGACATGAGGTACTGTTGATATTTAAGCATGTGAAACTGGCAGTTTAAAGCCCTTGAATCCCTATCAGAGGGGACAGGGTTTTTTGCAGTGGAAGCCTTAACCCCTTTGGGACCCTGAGAAATTGTTTCTGGGTCAGCAGCAGGGTTTTTATAAAGAAATTTATGAGAGTCTGAGACCCTGTAGTACCTGTCTGGCTTGAATGGTGCAGGGGGTAAAGAATCAGGAGACAGACTGGATTCAAAGAAAACATCATCAACAATATCAAGCACAGGGGGGGATAGCCAGGCGCCTGTGCTGAGGCAATAAAAGAAAGTCCCTGAGCCTTTTCTTGGATTCTGAATAATCCTGGCTCTCCCAATGGAAATGCTCCCTCATGGTGTGCAAGGTTTCCCAAAAGAATAATCCTCAGGCGGAGAGGCTGAAGGTATAGATTCTTCTGCATCAGAGTCCTCATAGGGAGGAAGAGAATATCCCTGATCTGAAGAGGAATCAGAGGAAATAGAAACCTGGTCAGAGGAGTCATAGTCAGTGTCTTGCCTAGGCCTTTTATCAGGAGGGGGATGGGAACCCCTGATCAAAGTAATTAGGTCCTCGGCCATTTTAAGCATCTGTTTCTTTGGCATGGATGACTGTCCAGGACAATGCTGTACTTGTTTCCTTGTCTTTAATGGTGTTTTTGACTTTGCCTTAGCTGCTGTAGTGGACTTAATAGTAAGCTGTGAAGGTCTGAAAACACCCTCAGAAGCAGATGCCTGCTCAGCGGCTCCGGACCCATCTGAGGGAATAGTTTCCGTAGGCCCAATACCTTGAGTTTCCAGAGGCCTAGGTGTCTCCACATGGGAGCTGGATACGGCCTGTGGCTCTGAGGTAGCGGGTGTCAGGGCTGCGAAAGCGCCTCACTGAGAACCGGCGACTGGCCTACAAGAGGCTTTGTCATCGGTTTTGGACCTCAGATGCCTGTCCTTTTCCTTGTCTTTGCGTTTTTTATGAATTCCGGTCGTTGGTTGTTCCGATGGCATTATGTAGTTAAAGTAATGTAAAGCAAAATCAAACCGACACTTAATAGTGCGTTTGTTGAATCTAGCACAAAACCGACAACTAGTAACGTCGTGGTCAGGGCCTAGGCAAGGAATACAGAAAGAGTGAAAGTCCTTATGAGGTATTTGCTTCCCACAAGAAATACAATTGTTAACTTTTACTGACATCGGTCTGGAGCAAGAAAACGTTTCCCCAACGGGATACTTAGCTTTATTGAAGACTTTGGTTCTGAAATTCGATTTTGAAAATCTCAGGAGTCGGCCGACCGGCACTTGCGAACTGCTTTTGCTTTGGGCACCACGCGGCAAGAAAGACTGAAGAAAATCGCGATGGCTGCATATTTTATACCCCTGGTGCACTGATGTCAGGGAAGAGGCGACAGCAACCGATGCCGGACCTAGACTTTGGAATACTGTCCGACTGCGGGTAGCCTGCCAGCAGGATAACCCAAGTATAATGACTGCAACAGTGAAACACGATGAACATCACATTCTTGCCCTCCACAATGGTGGACATTCAACTGAGTGCTCAAGCGTCAGGCCTATTGCCCTCCTCTTGACCTACCAAAAATAGTCAAAAAAATATATCCAGTCACAACTTTTTACATTATCTCACACAAATAACTTCCTTTCTTCATCTCAGTGTTGCTTCTGTTCCCACCATAGTACCCCTACCACATAACTTAGTTTCACCAATACAATAAACACAAGCAGTAAACCTAGTGTCTGCCCTCTTGCTCACTCCATTCTCCTACACAAACTTCATAATATAGGACTCAACACCACTAGTGTATCATGGTTCTATAGCTACCTCCAAAATAGATCTCAAGGTGTCAAGTGGCAGAAAGACATCTCATCTTTCCTTGCCATCCAGTCAGTGTACCACAAGAATTAATCTTGGGACCCATTAACATCTTCATCAATGATCTACATAAAATCTGTAAAACTGCATCCCTAGTACAGTACACTAATGACTCCACAGTTATCTGTAGCGCAAAATACATCAAACTACAAGAACTTACCCAAGAGTCCTTGTCATCTATAGAAACCTAGCTGACATCTGCCAAGCTATTCCTAAACCCAAATAAATCCATACTAATCCTATTTACCCCTAAATAGCTTACAAACAAAATCTTCGTTACCTCATCCAACAAAATAAAATTTGAACTTGTCACATGTACTAAATTGCCAGGCATCTGTGAAGATAAGAACCTAAAATTTGACAACCAAAATACAGTGAAAAAATTACACCAAAAACTACATTTTCGCTATACAGCCAAACCCTTCCTCTCAGACAATACAACAAAACACACTGCCTCTTCTCGCCTACTCTAACATATTCTGCACACATCCTTAACAACATTCAGGTGACCCTGTTAAAGAAATTTGGGCAATGTTAATACAAATTATCATGATTCACTGCCACCCTCCCAAATAAAACCCACCACAGTACCACCCTAGGGGATTTACAGTGGCTGGAATTTCCACATCATCTAACCTAATCAAAACTTCCACAGATCCATTACACTGTGTATAAACCTAACAACTGTGCATCCATCTCAAGCCTCATACAAATATATAACTCTTACAGGCTGCTATTTACATCGGACAAATACCTATTACATGGATCCAAATCCAACAATTCTGCTGAATAATCATTACTTTCCCACAACCTTGCTAATCCTGGAAATCCATCCCACTAGTAATATGACAGGAATAAAGTCCTACCTACTCAGTTACCAGCTTTGTGCATGTAATGTTCCTGGATAATCTTTAAACCCTTACTGTCACCACTCTCTTATGTAACTGTCCATAACACAGCTACCTCTTCGCAATCTCTAAGCATCATCTACCTCTCTTCACTACTATTTCTATCTCCTGTTTACCTGGACCTCCTCGATACTCCATAATTTGTTAAAATCTTCATCCTATTTTTTATATCATTGTTTCCTACTCAGTATCTATTTACAGCTGATTCCATTTGAAAATAACTAGACTCTTACGACTTAATATTTTACTCCATTCTTGTTTTAACTGTGATATCATTCATATTCTGTGTATTTACATTTACTACTCTCTCTCTCTCTCTCTATATATATATATATATATGTATTTTTTGATTATTACTACTATTCCATGTATATACATTTATTATGTAAATATTGTAGAACTGCCTTCTACTCATTCTGTAAATGGAGCATTTCTCCCTGGGTCTCTGCTGAAAATGGGACCTGTGCCCAATCGCACTTTCCCAGTAAACACAAACAAATAAATAATTTTGACAAACATTTATGCTACATTATATATGTTACAGCTCATTATCTGCACTAGTACTTCCCTGTCAACTCCTTTCTTATTACAGTGCTTTATTACAAAGCAATTTACTAATAGGTCCATTAAAAGCATTATAGTTCCACTCAGTCTGTACCTACTGTCTTTTATAAGATAAAACAGTCTTCCATTTTTACTTGTAAAATGTATACAATAAAGTTCAAACTAACCATCTCCCATTTTCTGTTTACTCAGTCTGACAAAGCTCTTACTTCTATAGCTTCTTTTCTACAGTATCCAATTAAGTTGTAGCATGGCAGGTCTGTTCTACCATTCATTTCTTTACTAAAAATTCCTCATACCTTAATATACCCTTAGCTGTTCCACTCCCCCTTTAGGTATACCCTAAACTACTTTGTTCTTTTCCTCATTTTTCACATTCCCCTACCCTTCTTACTACATAGCTCCATAACTTACATTGCCTACACAAATATCTAGTCATTCCTTACATGAAAAAAGTACACTTCTTCTGTCTCCACAGTAAAGTTGACTCACGCTACTCTGCCTTTCCACTTCCTACTGCAGTATTTATCAGACATTTCCTACAATAGCCTTTACAAACACAATATCACAATACCCTTCAAAATTCCTGTCTTACTCTGTACTTCACAAGCTTGTGTGTAACCACCTCTTTCACTGTCCTCAATCACTCTTCTTCTCCAATGCAATAAAACTACTTATGGGATAACCCCACCTTTACAATATGATTCATGAACTCAGTAATCAGTCCTTTTACAATATGCCAATGTAACTGCCATTCAAGTCACCAAAGAATCCACTGTTGTCATTTGAGAGCCCCACCTCATTTAAACGTGGTATTTATCAGTTCTACTTAAAAGTCACTTCTTCCACCTCTCTTTTACTATTACATGTCTTTTCTATATACATGTTCGTACTAAATAAATTTATTCTTGGCAGTTTCTTTTCTTCTTCTTAGTGGCAATACTAAATCAAATCTATGCCCTTCCAACCAACCAACCTGATATACACCCTATACATATCACCAGCAACATTCATAGACATCTGAGAATCTCTCACTTAAAGGGCTATAAGCATAAAAAATAGACCGTCAAACTGGATCTTTTTCCTCAAAGACATACCAGTTATTTCAGAAACCCGACTAAAACCACAAAATATCTTATCTACACTGATTAACCAAAACAGTCTTCCATTTTGTGGTGACTGGCTTGCTGACAGACTAGGGGAGGTGTAATTAATCTAGTCAAAAGGTGCTTCAGTGCTACAACAGCTTCTTTCAATAAGCTTCTGGGTCACACAAATCTGAGAAGCCTTAGCAGAAGGGGCCCTGCCTAGCACCCTTCCTGCCCTTGGTGGCCTGGCAGGTTGCTAGTGAACAAAAAGAGATCTATAAGAATAATTCATCTGGAACTTGCGGATAGGACAGACAAAAATATGTTTAAGGTCTTGCAAGGCTTTGCCTTTCTCTTGAAGAGACTAAAACTGGTCAGCAGCAGCAGGAGTCCTAAAAAGATGTTTGTTATCCAAAACAGCATCCAACAACTTGGCCTTAATGTCCACAGGTAGTGGCATGACCACCCAAGGAAAACATCACCTAGGAAAGTTCAACAGTAGGGCTAATGAAGGCCTCTTGTACACATGGCATGCAATTCCTGTGCAAATCTGCTGCAGACAAATTGGGACCAGATTTGATAGGGACTGGTGCTGGATGTGAATGCTGTGGGTGGCAATAGTGTATCTGTCTAGAAGGTGCAATAAAGGGTTATTAATATGATATTCAATGCAAAGGAAAAGATTTGCGACATTGTAATACACGGGTCCACCATAAAGTGTGAACCACCAACACTGTGGCCTTATAGCTCAGGGTTTAGAGCCCTGGTCTCATAAACAAGGGGTCATGAGTTTGAATCTCATCAAGGCCTCCGTCTGTGCTTTAGGGTTGGGAGGTTGGTATAATGGTTAAGGTGTTTACCTTACAGACACATGGTGCAAGGTTTAATTCTTACATGGTGTAATGGACTAGACTTAAAATAGCCCACAAGGGCAGTTCTAATCTATGAACCTAAGAACTGAAACAGCTCACTAAGTTTGAAAGTTTTTTTCTGTCACTTGCCACCCAGGAAAAGTGGCCCCTCATACCTTAGAAGACTTGGATGTGGAGCTGGACTAGCACTAAACACCTATGCGTTAGTAGGAGAAGCACTAGATTACTAACGCCCATAGCAGTATTGTATAACACTTTCCATTTTGTTTTATTGTACATTTTTCAATAAAGGTCATTAAAGGTAATAAATCATGATAATTTGTTACAGCCAAATTTGGCTCAGGCCTGTGGACCATTCCATCAACTCATCATGATAATTTGTTACAGCCAAATTTGGTTCAGGCCTGAGGACCATTCCATCAACTCATCAGCTCAGTTAATGTAAATAAATAAGGAATGACCACAGCCTGCCATATCTGTTGATCCATGCATCTCTTTTCTGCAGCTCCAACAACCCGAGCAACAAGATACATCTGTTAAAGTATGCTGCAGCTGTATTTTTTTTTTTTTGCCACACTTTGCCCTTCTGTTATCCATGACCGAGGAGAGGTTTGACCAGGAGGGTCCATCATTATGGCAGCCATCAGGTGTGGTTTGTCTTTTTCCTTATTGCTCTACCTCTCACTCACATCTATGTATGCTGAGGAAGGTCATGCGTGCAATAGATTGATGTTGCTGGATGGTCCATGGTTTCTCTCAAGGATATGTCAACAAGCAAGCCTGTCTACCTACCTCCAGTACAGGAGGTAGTTTTCTCTGGTTTTCACAAGAGAATCTGACAATCATATTTGTCCCTCAAGAGAACACAACCCCTCCATCGGGGGGGGGGGGAGAAGATATAACTATATATTAATGTGGAGCAATATGTATGTCACAGGGACTATAAGATGTGTGTGTGTGTGTGTGTGTGTGTGTGTGTGTGTGTGTGTGTGGGCTAACAATGGTGTTGTGTGTGCTCATGTTTCCATAAAGTACAGTTTTGTACCTACCATAAATGTAGATGTTCGAAGATCCACATTGCTGCAGTCCTTACACTTGGGTATAGCGCTGTCCTCGGTCGGCCCGAATACCAAAGTATATGGCTGGCGTTGGGCATGGCATTAAACTGGCGCCAGGGCCTCAGGGTATAAATCGCATGACCGACGTCATATCCTCAGTCTTTTCTTGCCCCAGATGTCAGAAGACCCTAAACAGGGTAAAATCAAAAAACCACCAAACACTAAACACCCCTACACCCCAAACTATGTACAACTTCTAACCATAAAATAATAAAGTACTAACCTAATTACACAACCACCCCCAAACACAGAGGGGAAGGAGGGAGGGTAAATTGGACTGCAGCAATGTGGATCTTCGAACATCTACATTTATGGTAGGTACAAAACTGTACTATGTTCTTCATCTCACATTGCTGCAGTCCTTACACTTGGGTAGATTCCCAAAGCAGAGGTAAGGGAGGATGGCAAATCAAAGAGAAGCAGGAGCTGTCAAAATGCCCTGTAAAATAGCAGTGGCAAAACCAGCCCTAGATTTAGAGTAGAGAGGAAGGTGGTAGTGCTTAGAGAAAGTATGTACTGAACTCCAAGTAGCTGCCTCCAAAATGTCCTTAGTTGCCACTCCCCTTAGAAAAGCTGTAGAAGTGGCAGTAGCCCTAGTGGAATGAGGTCTAATCCCTGTTGGAATCTGCTTGCCATGATGGGAATAACAAAATGCAATGCAAAACCCAATCCATTTAGAAAGAGTTTGTTTTGACACAGGCTTGCCCTGAGAACCTAAAGCAAAAGAAACAAACAACTGTTGAGACTGCCTGAAACTCTTAGTCCTATCTAAGTAGTAGCGTAACTGCCTGTGTACATCCAAAGTGTGCAAAATCTTTTCCCCCTTGTTTTGGGGGTTTGCATAAAAGGTAGGTAAATGAATAGTTTGGTTTAGAGACACACTTGAAACCACCTTAGGCATAAAGGAAGGGTTAGTCGTAAAGATACCCTATCCTTATGGAAAATCAGGAAAGGCTCAACAGCCATAAGGGCCTGCAATTCAGAAACCCTTCTTGCAGAGGTAATGGCCAACAAAAAAGCCGTCTTCCATGACAAATATTTTAACTCAGCCGTAGCTGCGGGTTCAAAGGGTGGCAGAGTGAGCTTTTCCAACACATAATTGAGGTCCCAAGCAGGAGTAGGAGCTCTTCGTGGAGGTCTTATGTTCTTTGCCCCTCTGAGAAATTGCTTGAACAAAGTATGAGAAAATAAAGGTGGATCACAGTCATAGTGAGCTGAAATTGCTGCAGCATGAATCTTAATGGAAGAGAAGGACAAACCCTTGTCCAGTAACTCAGTAAGGTATTGAAGAGCCACACTCAAATTAGGCTCAGAAACATCCAAATCCTTTGCTGCACTCCAAAACAAAAATCTCTTCCACTTGTCTGCATACACTTTCCTTGTACTAGGTCTCCTAGCTTCCATAATCACATTCAGAACTTGTTGAGGAAGTTGAGCCCTGCTATGTGCTAAAACAGGATATGCCATGCTGTGAGATGAAGAGAGTGAAGCTTGACATTGAGTAAATGACCGTCCTTTTGGGACAACAGATGTGGAATCAAAGGTAAGGGCCACGGTGGTTCCTTTATCAGATTTCTCAGAAGTGGGTACCAATGCTGTCGGGGCCAATCCGGAGCTATTAGGATCATTCTTGGTTTGTCCAGTCTTACCTTCAGCAGTACCTTTAGAAGTAGAGGAAGAGGTGGGAAGGCATATACATGAAGATTTTTCCAACTGAAAGAAAGAGCATCCACTTTCCAAGCTGCCTGATGTGTCCTTTTTGTGCAAAACTTTGGCAGCTGGTGGTTTAGAGGAGAAGCGAACAGATCTATGTCTGGAGTTCCCCATGACACTGTTAATTGTTGAAATACATGCGGATCCAGTTTCCACTCGTGGGGATCCATGATTTGTCTGCTTAACATCTGCTAAGGAGTTTTGTACTCCCGGCAGAAACCTTGCCTGAAGATGTAGTTGTAAACTGAGGGCTGTGTCCCATAAAATCATTGCTTGTCTGCATAGAGGGTAAGAATGTGTACCCCCTTGCTTGTTGATGTACCACATGACAGTTGTGTTGTCTGTTAGAATCAACACCTGCCCTGGAAGAAGTAATTCCTTGAAAGCTGTTAATGCAAACTGGACTGCTAACATCTCCTTTAGGTTGATATGTAGATGTTGTAGTCTGGCAGGCCACTTGTCCTGTATCCATTTTCCATTGAGATGAGCTCCCAAGCTTTGTCCGAGGCATCTGTTGTTAGAATCTGACTCGCCTCCGGCCGGGTCACAGAAAGTCCCTTGTTTAGGTGACATTGCTGAGCCCACCACAAGAATTCCTTCTGGATGCAAGGTATTATTGGAATGACAGTGTCCAGATCCTGGCAGTGCTGTGTCCATAGATTCTTTAGGTACCATTGTAGCTTCCTCATATGCAGTTTGGCATTGGGAAGCACCAGAATACAAGATGCCATGAACCCTAAGGCTTGAAGGACTGTCCTTGCAGTCAGCCCGGACTGATGTGATAGTTGTTGGAAGTAAAGGGCAAGATTCTTTTGTTTGTCCGGGGTTAAGAAGGCCATCTGGGTTGCTGTATTCAGTCTCACACCCAGAAAGCACATGTCCTGAGAGGGTACTAGACTGGACTTTGTTTCGTTCACAGAATACCCCAGGCATCTTAGCACTGCTATCACATATTTTAAATGCTGTAGAAGCTCGTCCTTGCCTTGAGCCAGAATCAGGCAATCGTCCAAATAAGGATAGATCTGTATTCCTCTCAGTCTGAAGAAAGCTATCACTGGAGCCAAAACTTTTGTGAATACTCTGGGTGCAGTAGATAAGCCAAAGGGCAATGCAGAGAATTGATAGTGTGAATTTCCAGCTCGAAAACGCAGATACTTCCTGCAGCCTAGAGTGATGGGAATATGAAGGTAAGCCTCTTTGAGATCCAAAGTTACCATCCAGTGATCTTTGCCCAGGAGAGGTAAAAGCTGTTGTAATGTCAGCATCTTGAATTTTGGAATGTCCAGAAAGGTGTTGAGGATAGATAAGTCCAGAATTGGTCTCCACGTGTTCCCCTTTTTTGGTACTAGGAATAGGCGAGAGTAAAATCCTAGGCCCCTTTCTGCCATAGGCACCGGTTGTATGGCGCCTATCTGTATTAATAGAGAAATTTGTCTGTAAGCTCCTATTTTGTGTTGAGGAGGAATGTCTGGCATGCCCTTGAATGGTGGTAAGGTATGGAAATAAAATCTGTAACCGTGGTGAATGATATCCAATACCCATCTGTCTTGGGTAATTAAACTCCAGTTCTCCTTGAAAAGTGTCAGTCTTCCTCCCAAAGGTGCTGTCAGACGGGAAGGGTCTGGCAGTTGAAAAGGTAGGTCATTGGGTCTGTCTACGAAAGGGCTGACCCCTACCCTCACCTGAAGACTGTGCAGGTGAGCCCCCTGTCCTGGGTCTAAAAGAACCCTGAGCTCTGCCCCTAGCACGCCTAGATCTACCCCTAGACTGGGAATCATGGTAAGGATATGTCCACGCCTTGCTTGGCCAATTTCTGCTAAACTTTGGAGGCTGAACCTGTAAAAAATCTTTAACAGTGTGCATAGATTTAGCCTTGTCTTCCATTTTCTTTAAAACTTCTTCAACAGGCGAACCAAACAACACATCAGATTGTAAAGGGGCATCCAAGATCCTTGACTTAACATGCTCAGCTAAATTTTGATCCCTTAGCCAGGCGTGCCTCGAAGACAGTACCAGTGGCAGCAACCCTGGAAGAGGCCTGTACAGCATCAAAACCACATTGCAAAGAATGTTTACCCACCTGTTCGGACACATGCACCAGATCTTGTAACTCCTTACATTCAATACCTTCTGCCAGAGCATCTACCTTAGACTTTAACTGTGAAAGAAGATAGATCTGATATCTGAGCATGTGGAATTGACAATTCAAAGCCCTCATGGCTAAAGTTGAAGAGGTATAAACTTTCTTACCCCATCTATCTAAAGCCCTTGCCTCTTTATCCTGTGGAACTGGATTTTTAACAACAGAAGCCTTAACCCCTTTAGGTCCCTGCGTAACAGTCTCTGGATCTGCCCTAGGGCTTTTAAAAAGATACTTGTGAGCTTCAGGTACCCTATAGTATCTGTCCGGCTTAACAGGAGCGGGAGGTAAAGAATCAGGGTTAAGAGAAGCCTCTGCAAAAACATCTTCCACCACAGAAAGAACAGGAGGAATAGCTAAAGGCCTGTGCTGGGGTAAAAACAAAAATTCCCTAAGTCTTTTCCTGGAATCAGAGAAATCCTGACCTTCCCATTTAAAATGCTCCCTCATGGAATGGAGAGTCTCTGAGAATGAAAAATCCTCAGGAGGGGAAGCAGAAGGAGTGGAGTCATCCACGTCAGAATCAGAATAATGAGAAAACTCCTGTAAGTCTTCAGTCAAGACTCCGAATCATCAGAATCCTGTTCAAAATTCCCAAATTCAGGATCCACCCTAGGCCTTTTGCCAGGAGGAGGCATAGAACCCCTAATCATAGTCATTAAATCTTCAGCCATCTTAAGCATATGCCTCTTGGACACAGGGCCTGAAGTACTGGGAGAGGCCCCTGTAACTGCTAAACCTGGCCTGCCCTTGGAAGAAGCCTTTGTAACAGTAGGGGAAGGCCTAACCGCCTTAGGGAGAGAGGGGAGAACAGCTACCTGAGAAGCCCCTTCAGCCTGGCCTACCTCCTGCGAAGACACATCCTGCAACAATAAGGTCTCCCCCTGGGACTCTAGGGAAACTTCTGTTTGTGCCTCTGGCTCGGCTGAGCCCTCTAAAGAACCGACGTCCGGGACGGACGGTTCCTCTAGCCTAGGCCTAGGTGTTTTGTCCTTGCGCTTCTTCGAAGTAGCGGGCGTCGGAGCATCCGACGGCATATTGTAATTGCACCGCTTCCCGAAGACTAACCTGGCACAGTCTAATCTCCTCTTTATAGTACGTTTGTTAAATCTAGCACAAGAGGGACACCCGACAACGTCGTGCTCAGGCCCTAAACAAGGTATACACAAGCTATGGTAATCCCTGTGAGGTATCTGTTTCCCACAAGAAATACAGTTATTTACTTTTTCTGACATCCGGTAAAATACTGAGGCAAGAAAAAACCAAAATATTCTAACGGGTACTTAGCCAACTTGGATTCGGTCTGAAACTCCGGTTTCGGAAAATCTCAGGACGCCAACCTGCACTCGCAATTTTGCTTCTGCATCGGACCACGCGGCAAAAAAGACTGAGGATATGACGTAGGTCATGCGCATTTATACCCTGACGTCCTGGCGTCAGTTTAATGCGCCATGACCGACGTCAGCCATATACTTTGGTATTCGGGCCGACCGAGGACAGCGCTATACCCAAGTGTAAGGACTGCAGCAATGTGAGATGAAGAACATCGTCTGGATACCCACACCCTCCATTAGAGAAGGCCATGTACAAGTACAGGCTGAGCGCATGACACACATCCTGTTCCTGACAGTCTCTCATGGGCATCACCTGTGTCCTCAACACATGCAGCACCATAAATGCACAACTTCATCTGAGGTGTACATACCTACTACAAAGGAGAGATGTGGGAGGGGGTGCCACCATAACTCCAGAACTGTCCCTGACATGGTTATAACTCTTAGCACATTAACCATCAGGTGTTTAGGTCAGTAATCTAAGCATAAAGAGCTGCAACTCACAACATTGTGGAGATGATGCATGGCCTCTGTGGCTTGCTGGACAATGTGCACCAACTACACATTCAAATGGAGTATAGGGACAGGGAGCATGTAACACTGCTGAGGTCACTGCTGGCAAACACAATATCCATAAGTGACTCTCTCAGCCATACTACAACTGAAATCCAGTCTGCTTCCATGGGGGACACAGTCTGTGACCACAGGAGGATTCAGATGCAATGAGATCACAGACCATCCAAAGTCAGATTACATGGAATACTGTTGAGACAATATCACTATCATTTGTGGGCAAAGAGTCCACCAACTCTTGTCATGGGCAAACTGGTTGTAGGCAACAGTGTTACTCAAGCTCAACAACTGGGATGCTTCAACAGGATGCTCACAGGTTCATAGGAGGTTACTAGGCTAATGGCCCTAGGGACTTTACCAGCCTAGCCATGTAAAAACCCGTGTACCCTAACTGATCCAGTTACATGTCCATTGGTAGCACAGCAATTCTATGATTGGCACCGGCTACCACTGTCCATGAGGGACAGGTGCCACCCCCGGGCTGAATTTATGGTCACCCATCCAACTGTCAAGGCTGTGCTTAAATAGGGTCATTGAGCTCTGCTTCACGTGAAGTGGGAACGTATTCCAGAGGAGTGGCAATCTCTGGGAGATACATCTATCTCTCCTACATGTTCTGTTAATGTCATAGGCTAGGTTGATCCTTGGAACGAGTAACTCTTGTCCCATTTCATTTGAGGATGTGCAGCACTTCCATTAGGGCAGAGTCAGAGACTGCTCTGTAGGTCAGGCACAGGTCACCTCTCAGCAGCCTGTATGATACAGAGTACAGTGACAGGGCTTTCAGTATTTTCATGCAAGTCACGTTTTGGAGGCCCTGGATTCTCTTGGTTAGAAACCTCTGTGGTCTCTCCAGCTGCTGCAGATGTCTGGTGAGATACATACAGAAGGGGGCATTGTACTCAATTAGTGGTCTGATAAGGGTCGAGTACACTGAGTTATAAGCTCCACATTCTTGGATGTGATACCATGCACACGTGGTGATCGAAGTTTAGATTATCAATCTTTGTTTCCAAGTCTCGCACCACTTGGATTGAGCATAGAGGGGTGCTATCTATATCATAATTAGCAGCTACTTCTTTGCCAAAGGGGATAATGAGACAATTTTTGCATTTAGTTTTAGTCCGTGACTTTGGCACCAATCATTTGTCTGAGTTAGCCCCTTCTGAAATAGGTTTACATCGTTGGGGGACTCAATGATTGCGCCCAGTTTTCAGTCATGTGCAAACCTGTTAAGCCACAGGCCATCTACTTTCAACTGGATCTCAGATAAACAGATTCCAAACAGTAGAGGGCTCAGCACAAACCCTTGTGGTACCCCACTGGTAACTGGTCTACTGGTGGAGGTGGACTCCCCAACTTTGACAGTGTGCTTTTTGTTGGTTAGCCAGTGAATGGTCCCCTTCTCCCTCTTCCATATTACATATGGGAAAACAGCCAGCAAATCAGTTCTTGGGCAACACGACTTGTCAGGATCAAAACATGGCATGGGACCTCAGGTTGGACAAGTAATGCTGCATAGGTCTACCCCTCCACTGCCACTGACCCTACTGAGCCCCAACACTGTAAGCCAACACAGTAGACACCATTAATGGTCATATATGGCAGCTGCAACACAATACTGGAGGATGTGCTCCCTGACATCTGACAACATCCCAGCATACGCAGCTAGCATGTTTGCTTCCCATGATACTATTCCTAATAGTGCTGCACTCACCTGCTACTATGTGCCCCTGCAACTGTGCAGCAAGTAATAATGGCAGTGTCCTGTCCACCCCTGCCCTGCATAGGCATACTGATGTCTGATGCCCAGCACTGCCAATCCTTGAACAGCCTGAGTGCGACAGGTGCACTTTTTTTATTCTCTGTCTGTATCATGGTCAATAGTTGTGGACCATGCACTGCCTCAGCTGTGGCACTGCTGTCACTCCTCATATTCCTCCTCAGACTCCCTACCTGTCCTTGCCACTATATTCACCTACATCTTGACTTGTTTGTGTATTGCCATTACACATTACAAAGGTCTTGCTGCATACATCTGAACTGCACTGCATTGCCTCTCCTGAGGTATCTAGTCATTGCAAGCATCCCTCCAGTAATCTAAATTCAGGATCCACTACATTTCATGTTTCCACATCGGCTATGCTGTAGGTTTTTCCTGCATGGCCTGGGGACTGTGTATCAGGATCATTAATCAGGACTCTACATCTACTAAATCCTTGCATGGTACTTCTGTGCATTGGCCTACCTTGCATGCATGTGTGCATCTACTAACCAGAAGATGTGGGAAGTTCCCCTCACTGGAACCTTTAGTGTATGTCAGGCTACAGCCAAACATGTGAATCATGTGCACTGCCTATGTGTTGAACAGACATGTTGTACATAATGCTCTGGGCATTGTAGACCATCTGGAACTTAAAGGAGTGAAAGCCATTTCTGTTAGTGTAATAGAGACCCTTTGGAGCAGGTCGGGCCATTATAGCAACATGTAAAATCTATGGCTCCTAGGAGCTCATTGAATTAATTTGCAACTTAGAAGGCCCACATGGTGATAGTTCTGTCTTCCACTGCCATAGAGAACCAAATATGCCCATCCACATGTTGTAGCATTATATCCAGGAACTAGGTTAGAATTCATGTGGCTCTCTGCAAAACCCATAAAAGTATCCCACATAGATCCCTCAAGCTAACATGCCTAAGGCTACCAATACTTTTGTGTCCACATGAACAGGCATACCATGCACCCCTCCCCCTTGATTTTGTTTAAGGACAACACAGTTTCAGTAGTTTACTTGTCCACTTGGAACTGGTCTGTGAGATGGTGGTACATCAGTTGCTGTCTGTACTTCCTCCAGTGCTGCCAAGGGCTCTGATGGTTACTGTTTTGGGCACTGGCTCCAACAGTGGCACCCAACACATGCTACACTGGTATTAGTGCTGCTATTCCAAACATTTCCCCCCAACTGTGCACCACAAATTATGGCATTCAAAATGGGTATGCGACACACAGCATGCTCATTTTATACATTTTGGAAATGGTCTGCTGTTCTCGGTCCTTTCATTTATATAATCTATGTGGCTCATTTGCATGGGGTTCCTCACTTTCATGTCATGGTGCACTAATTAGCATGTGCTAAGTACTATGCTATTCTGACAGCTAGGCATCTGTACTGCATCTCTGAGTCATCCATATCCAATACGCTGCTGCTACCCATGGTAACTTGAACTTAGCAATGTGTCTATGAATCAGTCTATTTATTTTTTCCATTTATCCTGTGAGGACTTCTGTGTTCAAGTAATTGTATCTGTTTTACTTTATTAATTTACTTCCAAAGTTTGCAGATAAAACTGACTGCCAAAGGATCTCATCTTTATATCTGTGGATCACAATGTTCAAAATCTGAGCAAATACCATATGTGGATATGAAGGAAAGAGCTCAGAAGTCTAGCAATGAAATCTCAGAAGATTAAGCAGGAGAGAAGTTCCAGTTTTTCATGGGTCATATTAAGTCTCCATACATTTCAGCACTTACATTCTTATTTGTTTATAAACTCAAGTTTGTCACATCTGGGCAATGCACACTAAACTGTTTGGAAAGTAACTTAGCAACACTGTACCTGCTATAAATTCTGGTGGGTGTTGGGGAGACGTGTTGAAAGTAGCTAATTTCACAGCATGATATCTTAACATTGCTGTCAATGTATGTGCATGAAACAAAACTCTTCACAGTTTCCACATTCACTTATATATTATTCCTGTGCTAACACATGCACTACAAATATTATCTTTGCTAGCCAAATTGAGCCTGCAGCAGTGAACAGAAATAGTATACCCATGAGAAGAATCACGGCAATATGAGCAATAGGCACACAATTGGGAAATAATAGGCAAAGATTTAATCTCATGACAATGTCTTGAGAAACAAACATCTCATATTCTATTCCAAGTTTTGAATCTAGTTGAAAGGTTGCAAGGAAAATGAATTCCCTTAGACTAATGCAATTATTACAGATGTGTAACAGACTATTAGCAAGCAATTTGTCATAATAATCCAAAAGTAAACTATAAGCATTTTGAAAAGCAGCCATAAAAAGTCTCTAGAACAAAATGGACATTACTACATTAACTAAGGTGATAAAGTTATGGAAAGCCACACTGCAAAGCACACACAGGCATACTGGATACTTGCCAGGATGTTAATTTCTTACAAATCCTTGTTATTGCATGTTCCACACTACCAAATACTAACAAAGTTTCAGTCATGCATTTTAACAGCTAGAGGCGCATTTTAACATCTTATCCTATAGGCTTAATGAACATTTTGCAACAATGTCTACAAAAAACAAGCAATAAATCATAGACCAAAACCAACAAAATACTACTTTTTTAAAAAAGAGGACACACAAGAATGCAAAAAATAATTACAATAACTTCAACAGTCAAGACCTTTTTCTACATGAATGGCAGCATTTCTTTGCTTAACTCTTTCTGCGTCTACTTCACTATGAACTTGCTCATAACCAACAACCATTTACCTTTTTCCTAGCTCTAACTCGGTTGTCTGTTCTCTCATGAAGTACAGATTAAAAGTGTATCAGGGATTATAAATCACTCAAAAAATCAGTTTTATGTCAAGGCAAGGGGAAGATTTAATCTGCCCAATGGTATGAGAGGGGAAGGCGCTTCCACTCATAGGTTCATAAGTACTAGGCTAGCTGCCCTGGCAGGTCATTTTTAGCCTAGCCAATTTTCCTTTTTGTACTCAAAATAACCTACCCATTTTGTTTGCAGATTGGCCTTACCCATTCTACTGTTGACAGTTATATACTACCCCTAATGAGAATAACTAGGAATGGTCATACCAGAGATAATTTTAGAGGACCCATGCATGGAATAAAGCATTTAGAAACTGCATCTTTCCATTAGTAGTACAGGGGGCAGTCCTCAGGTAAATTTTCTGTTTTCCTACCATAGATCTAAATTGCTTTTGAAAAATGGACAGGTATGAACTTTGTTTAGTGTGAACAGGGAGTCTGTTCAACAGCAGGGGTTTCCTCTGCAAAATATACCTGTCCCTCCAAACCATTCTGTTGATGTTTTAGAAGAGGTTTAGATGTCTAGACAGAATATTTCCTATGTCATTTACTTGGTGATGTACAGTAAATCCATCAGCGATGGGTCAGACTATGACTTGTATGTCAGACACAGTTCACCTCTTAGCAGTCTATAGGATACAGAGTATAGTGACAGCGCTCCGAGTCATTCAATGTAGGACATGTTGTTTACACCTTATATCCTTTTAGGTAAATATCTCTCTGTTGGCGTTTCAGTAGTTGCATGTGTCTGGACAGATATATGCCAAACGGGGCATTATATTCGATGACTGGTCTAATGAGAGCTGACTTAAGTCATATTGTCAATGTGGTAGTTCCCTGGGTTGGATGACCTCCCAAAGGAGACAATAATGCAGCTTTTTGGCATTCAGTTTCAGATCACAATTTTGACACCAGCTATTTATTTGAGACAAACCTCCCTGTAGGATGGCTGAGTAGTTTGGGGATTAAATGACTGCCACAACCCTTTGGTATTGGCTTTTACTTCAGAAAAGTAGATGCTAAACAGGAAAGGTCTCAGTGTAGAACCCTGGGTGACTCCACTGGTAACTGGTCTCTTTGTGGAGGTAACATCCCCTATTATGATTATCTGCATGCTATCAGTGGACAGATAGATGCCAAAGGGGGCATTATATTTAATGACTGGTCTAATGAGGGTTGAGTTGAGTCATATTGTCAATGTGGTAATTCCATGGGTTGGATGACTTCCTAAAGGAGACAATAATGCATTTTTTGGGCATTCAGTTTCAGATCACAATTGTGACACCAGCTATTTATTTGAGACAAATCTCCCTGTAGGATGGCTGAGTAGCTTGGGGATTCAATGACTGCCACAGCCCTTTGGTATTGGCTTTTACTTCAGAAAAGTAGATGCTAAACAGGAGAGGTCCCAGCGCAGAACCCTGGGTGACTCCACCGGTGACTGGTCTCTTTGTGGAGGTAACATCCCCTATTATGATTATCTGCATGCTATCAGTGAGCCAACTGACAGTCCAGTGGGTGACATGCGTGTCTATTCTCAGTTTAATAAGCTTTTTTACTATGTCTGAGTGGGGAATTGTGTCTAAAAAGCTCTGGTCAGGTCAAGGTATGTGGTGTGTACCATTTTACCTTCATCCATAACCTTTGCACCTGTGAAACTTCTTGCAATGCAACAATGCAATGTAAACTGTTTTTCACCCCATCTTGCCAGTCTTTATTATACACTACAAACTGGATATTATCTCTAGAAGCAGAGCATCCATTGGTTCAACAGTGCTATGGCATATCCTTCCATGAAAACCAGAGTTATGTAGCTGGAGACTCTGACCCAGTGGTGAGGAAAAATGAAAAGGACAACATCAGATATTTCACCCCCCCCCCATTCTTCTCCCTTCCAATGCTCCTGGAATATTTCCTAGATAACATAGGAACCCTCAGGTTCCTGGTTTGAGCCTCTTCAGAAAACATGGCACCACCTTTGCTTCTGGAATACCTAGGCTACTAAGGTTAGATGTATGACTATTAATGCAGCAAACTCGATCTGAGGAGTTGGGGATGCCCTAGGGGGTTATGGGTAAAGGGAGGAACATGAAGCACAGATCAGAAGTCTTGAATAATGTGGCCGAGTCGTATCCGAGGATCTGATCCTAGACTTAGTGGTGAGGAAGAATGAAAAGGACAACGTCAGATACTACAACTAGAACACATGCCTTAGCAAAAGAAGAAATACTTCAAAATTTCTTAAGAATCTCAGCATTACCTGGATTTTATGACCAACTTATCCTGCACAAGTGGCTGATTAATCATTTTAACAAAAACAACCATAG
The DNA here is from genome assembly GCF_019279795.1 of Protopterus annectens. Taxonomy (NCBI): domain Eukaryota; kingdom Metazoa; phylum Chordata; order Ceratodontiformes; family Protopteridae; genus Protopterus; species Protopterus annectens. Next base: position 840,163,340 of record NC_056739.1, read on the forward strand.
TGGAATCCTGCTAAACTGTACAGTTCAGATATCTCTTTAGCACCCCACTCCCCTCAATCAGTAACTGCCTCCACAGTCAGATGTCATCCTGCATCCTATCTTCATAAATGTTTACAATACCTGTACCACTTTTTATGCTTAATATATGTATATGCAATATGTACACATTTTACAAGAAATCATCATATATTGCACTCGGCAATAGAAAAAACTCCCAGTACAGTAGAACATAAAAATAATTGATCTTCTAAAGCCTGTTATTCTTACTCAAGTCCATGCTATAAGGTATGTTACTAAAGCTTTCAAAGTATATCTTACTTGGAGAAAACACTGTACAAAGATAATTTCAGCAAGTGCCGGTATTGCAAAATAATTTCACTGAGTGCTTCTTTCAGTATTAATGGAGTCCACATTTTTTCCACTACTGTGCAACCATGGAGTTGGTATAAGTAAGGTGGTGGGAAGGGTACAGTGGCAACATTCACTGAAACTGCATTTTAGCAATTCAGTTTTATGATATTGTCACTCGCTGAAATTGACTTTCTCAAGTTAACGCAAATCCACCTTACTATATCTATTCCTAACAAAGTCATGATAAGAATGAAGGAGGAGGCTTCCATGGGTCCAGGCTGTTGAGGGGGCATGATCAGCAGTTTCCAGTGAGTGCAGTATTTCAATACCATGGTTTCTTTAATGAATGCCAAGATTGTACTCAGCTGTAGTTAAGAGCTAGGCATGTTAGCAACTGTAGCAAGGAGCTGAACTTTGGGAAGACTTGTTTTTGTCCTTACCTTGTTGAAATGGCACTAGTCTGAGGAACTGCTCAGGGTGCCAGATGGCCTAGTAATGGCTCTGACTCCTACTGATACTAACATATGGAGAGAGATACCACTATATCCCTCAGACTTATACATACCAATTCAATGGTTGAACAGTAGTGGGTAAAATTATGCCATGAATGTTAGAAAATCAGAAACATTTTATTTAAAAAAAAATAAAATAAAAATGCCCACAGCGACCCCCCAGGACACTTACGGAGTCCATAGCCTTGGAAAGGCATCTATTTCTTCTTGGGTATACTCATCAAATCGTTTGGGCACTACCCGTGGCTGTGGAAGTTCTTCAACCAAATTCTGAAGAATATCTTCTGGAATAATCTAAACAATAAAGGGATGGAATAGGGCATAAATCAATAAAATTAAGGTAGAAATTAGAAAGGAACAACTAGAAGGACAGTTCTTCTATCACTCTCAGTAGCCTGCAAATAACGCAGAAAATCTGAAATCTTAACTGTTAATCTAAACAATGCATTACATTTTATTTTACAAATCAGTGGCTCAGCCTCTTCTTGCTCACAGGAGCACAATACTGACATGTTACAAAGTTTTCAAACACTTTAATATAACCCTTTAAACATTAATTTTTGATTACATCAATTTTTAAGAATCATTTTTTACTGAAACATAACTCACTACAATCATCCTTGAATGCTTGCTATACAGCTAGGCACAAATATGAAACTAGATGCACCAACGTACTTAATAAAAAATGTATCTCAGTTAATGAATAGGTATTAGTCACTTGAGGTTCTCACCACAACACTTGGCATCCAATTCCAGAGCAATTTAAGCCTAATGCAAAGTGCTGATCCAATGTAATGTTGTTTGAAGTTTTGTGGATGCAGTATGTAAATGTGGAAGTATACAAGCAGTTTTTGGAGCGGCATGTCCACTGCATGATTCTATAACAATGCTGCACTGTAAAACTTTGCATAGCAGACTGCCGAATGCTACTATGATACACGGTATAAGGTATCCTGTGAGGGTCTCATCAAACAAAGCTACACTCCTGCAGTTTACAAGTCAGATCCTGGGTCCCAGGTAAAATACAGTAATCTGTGCCTGGCTTTGGCCAGGCTGCTGTCCATTTATTCAACAAGGGGAATGCAACAGTACCAATACAGGTCATAACTGAAGTGCATGCAGCACAAAACATTCAGGATGCACTGCCTGCACACAATCTGTAAGTTGGGGGGCAGATCGATTTCCAATAGATTTTACATTAGGGTGAGAGTGTGGGTTAACGGTATACAGGGCGTGTTTAAAGATTTGAGGGAAAGGGGTTGCTGTCAAACATAAAGGAAGCCACAGTGGTGGTTTTACCTAGACAGGAGGAGGACCCAGAGCAAACAGCAAATTTTATGCAATGTTTGTTATGTAATCCCTGATGCATATATTTATACTAGGGTGTCAGCTGCAAAAGTAGTGGTATAGGAGGTGGGTTTAATACATCTTGACATCCAGCAAGCATCTGACAATTTTAGCTGGGATTTTTTATTTAAAGTGTTGGATGATGTGATCAGGGATGGAATTTTTGTATAAGAGATTAGAGTGTTATAGTTACATGAATTTTTTACTGTAAGGCTCTCAGTAAAGGAAGGTGTACAGAAGAAGATAAAAGTAAATAAGTGAACCAGGTAGGGGTGCCTGCTATTGTCCAATCTTTTGCTAGCAGTGATGGAAGTCTTAGAGCAAAAGTTAAGCAAAGGGTATCTGCATGGCTGGGGGAAGAAATGGGTGAAGCCTCCCACTAATTATTTTGCCAATGACAGTATGCTAAAACTGGAAGAGATGGGCACTATTTTACCATGTGTGCTTAACAATTTTAGATTTGGAGTAAAGGATAAATTAAGGTTTATCCTCAAAAGTCAGTTGTGATCCCACTGGAAGAGAAAGATGGGCTGCTTCTCTTTGTGTGTGTGTGTGTGTGTGTGTGGTCAAATACTGGGGCATTAGGGTGTTTCTGAGTATGATGTACATCAGGCAGTGGAACTGGCGAGAGCTGCAGGATCACAACCAAGCGTTGCCTAATAGGTGGACTGGCCACTGTGGGCATTGGTGGGGTAGGAATGAAGTGGTAACAACTGGGATTCTACAGGTAAGTCTTACATTTGCTGTCATATGTAGGGCTGTTATTTAGGGATAAGTTGTTGACAGGAACCATTGTGAAGAGGGGTAAGAACAGCTAAAAGCCCAGTAATACCTAATTTAAGCGGCACGACACTCCATAGACTAGTACCTCTTCAAACCAAAGCAGTGAAGCAAAAATGATCATCTACAAAGAAATTAAATACTGATAACAGCCAGAAGCATTACATCAGTGCTGAATTGTAGTAGCAATTGAAATGTCAGTAATCTACTCTGGCACAGATAATCATGTAACTGCGTCAGGGACACTTTTCCCTTTGTCCCACCTAGCTATGGTTCTGAGGCCGAGAAAGGAAGGGGAAGATTATTTCTAGATTTCTACAACTATGCAGTAGCTGTAAGTATGAATCAGAAATTATGGGTGAAGGTGCAGGTGAGCTGGTTGTTTTGGGTGAAAGGGCGGGATCACAGGATGTTACTAGTCTACTGGCCCTGAGGCCCTTATAAGCCTAGCCAAGAGTTTAGCCCATTGTTAATCAGCACCTGGTATCCCTGTCCAGCAGGGACATGGGTGGAATCCCTGGGGTATATTTTCTGTTTCCCATCCAGTTATCCAGGTTGCGCTTAAAAAGGGGTAAAGAGATACTCTGCTTGATGTGGAAAGGGAGTCTATTCCATAGATGGGACACAAATCTATCCCACCAACAAGTCTTGTTGATGTCACAGACCAGGTTGAGGCCGCTCGTCCGGGTTACACGAGTGAAACCTGACTTGCGGACATGCAACAGTCTCATCAAGGTGGGGTCCGTGAATGCCTTGTATGCCAGACAGAGGTCACCTCTGAGGAGTCTGTATGAAACCAAGTAGAGGGATAGGGATTTTAGCCTATCTGTGTATGGTAGATGTTTGAGGCCCTGGATTCTCCTGGTGAGGAACCTCTGTGGTCTCACCAACTGCTGCATGTGCTTTGCGAGATACATGCCAAAAGGGGCATTGTGCTCAATGATGGGCCTTATAAGTGAAGAATACAGGGATGTTATGACCTCCTTGTCCCTGGATGAGATACCTTTACTTATGAGGTGGGCCATGTAGAAGGCTTTCTGTACAATGGAAGCAACATGGTGGGCAAAAGTCAGGTTGCTATCAACCTGGATGCCCAAATCCCTCACGACTGATTGAGTGCTTAAGACGTTATTAATGTGATAACTTGTGGGAACGTTACTCTCCCCAAAGGGGATGATGATGCATTTTTTGGTATTCAGCTTGAGGCCATGTTTCTGGCACCAGTCATGTGTCTTATTGAGACCCTCTTGGAGGATATCCACATCACTAGGGAATTGATGACGGCTCCCAGCTTGCAGTCATCTGTAAACTTAGTCAGCCATAGCCCAATGGTTTTGGCCTGCACCTCAGAAAAGTATATCCCAAATAGGGTACGCCGCTTGTTACAGGTCTACTGCTTGAGGTGGCTTCCCCTATTTTGACTACATGGGTTCTAGCAGTGAGACAGTTTGCTACTCATCTGGGAACAAGGCCACCCTTTATCCCCTGCAGGGGGTAAAGAAGGCAATATAACAGTGGTGTAGAGCACAGTGATATACAGAATAAGGAAGTAGAAGCCAGTTACTGAGGAGCAGACTACAGGAGCTGGGACACAGGGAGCTACAGGGTGTGCAGATGTGGGGCTTTAAGATGTAGTGGAAAGCAAGGTTTAAGGAGACTATGATGAAGTTTGGAACACAGAATGGGATGCAGATGGAGAATGATTGGCTTAAGACACTCCTGTAGAAAGATGGGCAGTATAAGAAAAGGCGGAGGTGAGGAAGAGAACACAAGGGTGGCTGTAAAAGAAAAAGGGAAGAAAAGGAAAAATCTACTAGGATTCCAGCTTTGAGGGTATCGGGGAATGGACTAGGAGATGAACAAATTGAAATGGAGTTGGGTTAGGTATGATGAGTTGTGAATGGAAGAGAAAGGAGAAAAAAAAGCCTGTTTAATGCTGGAGAAAATGGAACCAGTACTGGATTTTCAAACAAGTTTACTGTTTAGGTGGTATAAAATGCGAGTGGGAATTGTGGTGATGGAGAGGCTTCAGAAGACAGGGAAGGATGTCATCAGAATTAGTGACAGGGCAGTATTCATAATCTCAGCCTACGCCCCACAGCAGGGTTGTGATAGTGAGGAAAAGAGTGCAGTCAGACAGCAGTTGCAGGACCTACTAGATAAAGAAGGATATCATGAATTGGTGTTAATAATGGGTGACTTGAATGCACATATTGGGACAGGCAGAACAGGATAGGAGGACTGCCTGGGTCCACATTGGTGGGGCAACAAGAATAAAGAAGGTGAGGCCATTCTAGACTTATAGCAAATGGCTTGATAGTAGCCAACATATGGTTCAGAAAAAGAGACTGACACAAGATCACATACAAGACTGGCTAACATGCAACTTAAGCAGAATTGCTTCTAGTAAGGAAAGTGCACTGGGATAAAATCAGTGATTGCAAAGTCATCCCCAGTGAAACAATCAGCCCACTGCATAAACCACTGGTTGCCACAATCAGCTGCAAGCATCAGTATCTAAGGTCAACAGAGACAAGGATGAAAACCTGGAAGTTGACTAGAGAGAAAGCAGAACAGTTTAAGGAATTAGTCGTGGAGGAAGAGGAAGAAGAAGAAGAAGAAAAAAATAGGTGGAGCTGAAGGATTGCAGTGCTTCAAAACAGCATGTGTGAGGACTACAGAACATATATGCGGCCAAGGGAGGTATGGAAATAAGGTACTTATGGAAAGCTAGTGCTGGAATGCAGAAGTCTAGAAGTCATCAAAAGAAAGGAGGAGTGCATGAAAAAGTGGGAGATAGAAAAGATGGACCAGGCTAGGAAGAAGCACTGTCTGGCTAACCAAGAGGCTAAGAAAGGAGTTACAATAGCAAACAACAAGGCATCAGAGGCACTCTACCAACTTCTGGAGAGTGACTCAGTAAGTGGCACAAAGAAACCATATCAGGTTGCAAGGCAAAGACAGAAAGATAAAGAAGACAGTCAGACACCCGTCATAAGGGATGCCAGAAACAACCTAATCACTAGTCCACAGAACATCAAAGACAGATGGAAGGAGTACTTCCAGTAGCTTCTGGATGAAGAAAATTCCACAGAGGCAAGAAGAGGAGCCCACTATAGGAGAAGTAAGAACAGCATCAAGGAAAATAAAATGGAGGAAAGCAGCAGTCTCAGATGAGGTCACAGCAGGTAGGATAAAGATGCTGGGTGAGAGAAGGAAAAAATGGTTCCTAAGGTTACTCAGCAGTGTGGAGAGAAAGGTGTATTCCCAGATTTCTGGAGAATAAGCATACTAGTGCCAGTGTTCAAGAACAAAGAGGACATTCACAACTGTGGGCAGTACAGAGGTATCAAACTCTTGTCATACTGCATGAAAGTTTTGGACAGGATGATTGATAAATACACAAGAGTAGTATAAAGTAAGAAGGGAGATGAGCAGTTTGGATTCAGATCAGGATGCAGCACAAGTGACCCAATGTTTACAGTGAGTCAAGACAGTTAGGAAAAAGCTACATATGAGGAAAGAGTCCTACTGGGCATTCCTAGATTTGGAAAAAGTACATGACATGGTCCTAAGAAAGCAGAACCACTGCAGGACTGCTCAAATCAAAGTCCCAGAAAAACTGGTAGAATTTCATTTTATTTTTATTTTATTTTACATTTGTTGGCCGGGCTAGTCTAGCTGGATATATGTCCATTTTCAGTAGAGGCCCAGGGAGATGAGCTCCAAAGTTCAATTATAGTACATATCTACAGAAGTACATATATGAGATCGACTACATTAATCATAACTTAAACAGTATTAGCTAAAAAGTGGTTACAGGTATATAGAGTATATAACACAAAATATTGACTAAACGTAATACAATTTATCATGAGGCTGCAATTAACTGTTCAGAAAGATTGATAGTAAAACACATAATATAATTCTAGATATAAGAAGGGGAGGAAAGTAAGACTGGAATAGAAGTTGAGTAAGAAAATTCTAATCGTGAAGACTGGAACTTTTATAAGAGTATACTAATAGGTAAGGCTAGGTAGTAGAGGTAGAATGGTAGTTAAATTCTGATGTGTTTGTTACTGAGCTGAGACAGTGAGGTATAAACAGGGAGCTAGAGCATATAAGGTGGGGTTGAAACAAGTAGTGAGAGCATGTAGGTTAGTCAGGTTTAGTACAGGGGCACATCCAATGTGTTTTAAGGAAGAGCTTAAGTTTATTTTTGAACAAGGAAATAGAGGGAAGTGTAGAAAGTTCAGTGGGGAGTAAGTTCCAGATTTTCCCAACAGTATTAGTGAAGAGAGAGTCTCTAGCTCTATTGTTTGATTTGTTAATATTTATGAGGATTTTTGTTAAGATCTTAGGGATTTCAGGTTATTGTAGGGATGAAAAAGGTTAGATAGTATGGGTGTCTTAGCAGGTTGATAAAGAATTTTATGGGCAAAGATCAGTTGATTATATTTTAGCTGTTGCTGTAATTCAAGCCACCCTAGGTATTTTAGATTAATATAGTGGTGTGTTTTAAAAGGGTTACCAGTGGCAAATCTGGCTATGTTGCTGTAAGAGTTTTCTAGTTTTTTAAGGTTATTTTTTGACAGGTTATGAAAATGGGAGAGACATAGAGTAGGGTAGAGATTAGATGGGTGCGGGTGATAGTTATTCTAGTTGCAGGAGTGAGGAAGGGTTTGATCCTGTATAGAGAGCCTATTTTTCTGTTAGTTGTTTTCAAGATATTATTAATATGAGTGTCAAAGTTAAGGTTGTTGTCTATGGTGATACCTAGCAGTTTGGTAGTAAGATCCTGGGATATAACAGTGCTATTATTGGAAGCTATAGTGAAGTCAATTGGTGGAGATTTATTGGTAGGTGTAAAAAGTAGAAGTTTAGTTTTTTTGGGGTTTAGTATGAGACAGCGTTTTGTAAACCATAGTTCTACTGAGCTAAATAAGTTCTTTGTAAGGAAGTGAAGTTCAGATTCAGATGTGGCTGAGCATATAAGTGTAGAATCATCTGCTTATTGTATGCATGTAGCTTGGGGAACTGCTTTGTGAAGGTCACTGATGAATAAGGAAAAAGTACAGTTTTGTACCTACCATAAATGTAGATGTTCGAGGATCCACATTGCTGCAGTCCTAACTATTGGGTAGTCCGCTGTCCAGTCGGCCCGAATACCAAAGTATATGGCTGACGTCGGTCAGGGCGCATTAGACTGACGTCAGTACGTCAGGGTACTAATGCGCATGACCGACGTCATATCCTCAGTCTTTTCTTGCCCCAGATGTCAGAAGACCCTAGAAAGATAAGGCCAAAACCAAAAACTCCAAACATACCTGCACAAAAAATATGTACAATATATACAAAAGTACCAGAATATAACCTCACCTACACAACCACACAACCACCCCTAAACACAGAGGGGAAGGAGGGAGGGTAAATTGGACTGCACATTGGACATTTATGGTAGGTACAAAACTGTACTATGTTCTTCATTCCACATTGCTGCAGTCCTAACTATTGGGTAGAATCCCAAAGCAGAGGTAAGGGAGGCTGGCAAATCATAAGGAAGCAGGAACTGACAACATGCCTTGCAAAATAGCTGTGGCAAAACCAGCCCTAGACTTAGAGTAGAGAGGAAGGTGATAATGCTTAGAGAAAGTATGCACTGAACTCCAAGTAGCTGCCTCCAAAATATCCTTAGTTGCCACCCCCTTAAAAGGTTGCTGAAGTGGCAGTAGCCCTAGTGGAATGAGGCCTAATCCCAGCTGGAATCTCCTTGCCATGATGGGAATAACAAAATGCAATGCAAAACCCAATCCACCTAGAAATAGTTTGTTTTGACACAGGCTTGCCCTGCGAACCCAAAGCAAAAGAAACAAACAACTGCTGAGACTGCCTAAAATCCTTAGTCCTGCTCAAATAATAACGCAATTGCCTGTGTACATCTAAAGTGTGCAAAATCTTTTCCCCTTTATTTTGGGGATCTGCATAAAAAGTAGGCAAATGAATAGTTTGGTTTAAAGCCACACTAGAAACCACCTTAGGCATAAAGGAGGGATTAGTACGTAAAGATACCCTATCCTTATGAAAATCAAAAAGGCTCTACCGCCATAAGGGCCTGCAACTCAGAAACCCTTCTTGCAGAAGTAATGGCCAACAAAAAAGCAGTCTTCCATGACAAGTATTTCAAATCAGCAGTAGCCGCAGGCTCAAAAGGTTGTAGAGTAAGTTTCTCCAACACAAAAATTGAGATCCCAAGCAGGAGTAGGAGCTCTACGTGGGGGTCTTATATTCTTTGCCCCTCTAAGAAATTGCTTGAACAAAGGATGAAAACAATGGTGGGTCACAATCATAGTGAGCTGAAATTGCTGCAGCATGAATCTTAATGGAAGAGAAAGACAAACCTTTGTCCAATAACTCAGTAAGATATTGAAGAGCCACACTCAAATTAGGCTCAGAAATCTCCAAATTGTTTGCTGCACTCCAAAATAAAAATCTCTTCCATTTTTCATGACACTTTCCTTGTACTAGGTCTCTGGCTTCCATAATCACATTTAAAACTTGTTGAGGAAGTTGAGACCTGCTGTCTTTCAAAACAGAATATGCCAGGCTGTTAGATGAAGAGAATGAAGCTTGACATTGAGCAGGTGGACCGTCCCTCTGAGACAACAGGTGTGGAATCAAGGGTAAAGGCCATGGAGGCATCCTTACCAGACTCCTCAGTAATGGGTACCAGTGCTGCCGAGGCCAATCTGGAGCTATTAAAATCATCCTTGGCTTGTCTTGTCTGACCTTTAGAAGCACCTTTGGAAGAAGAGGCAGAGGTGGGAAAGCATACACATGAAGATTTTTCCAACTGAAAGAAAGAGCATCCACTTTCCAAGCTGTGTGATGAAACAAAGATACCCTTTATCCTTATGAAAATCAAAAGAAGGCCTCTATCATGCCATAAGGGCCTGGTAACTCAGAAACCCTTCTTGCAGAGAAGTAATGGCCAACAAAAAGCAGTCTTCCATGACAAGTATTTCAAATCAGCAGTAGTCCGTGAGGCTCAAAAGGTTGTAGAGTAAGGTTTTCTCCAACACAAAATTGAGATCCCAAGCTTAGGAGTAGGAGGGCTCGTAACGGGGGTCTTATATTCTTTGCCCTCTAAGAAATTGCTTGGAACAAAGGATGCTAAAAACAATGGTGGGTCACAATCATAGTGAGCTGAAATTGCTGCAGCATGAATCTTAATGGAAGAGAAAGACAAACCTTTGTCCAATAACTCAGTAAGATATTGAAGAGCCACACTCAAATTAGGCTCAGAAATCTCCAAATTGTTTGCTGCACTCCAAAATGTAAAATCTCTTCCATTTTTCTGTACACTTTCCTTGTACTAGGTCTTCTGGCTTCCATAATCACATTTAAAACTTGTTGAGGAAGTTGAGACCTGCTGTCTTTCAAAACAGAATATGCCAGGCTGTTAGATGAAGAGAATGAAGCTTGACATTGAGCAGGTGACCGTCCCTCTGAGACAACAGGTGTGGAATCAAGGGTAAAGGCCATGGAGGCATCCTTACCAGACTCCTCAGTAATGGGTACCAGTGCTGCCGAGGCCAATCTGGAGCTATTAAAATCATCCTTGGCTTGTCTTGTCTGACCTTTAGAAGCACCTTTGGAAGAAGAGGCAGAGGTGGGAAAGCATACACATGAAGATTTTTCCAACTGAAAGAAAGAGCATCCACTTTCCAAGCTGTGTGATGAAACCTCTTTGTGCAAAACTTTGGCAGCTGGTGGTTTAGTGGAGAAGCGAACAGATCTATGTCTGGAGTTCCCCATGACACTGTCAATTTTTGAAATACATGAAGATCAGTTTCCACTCGTGGGGATCCATGATTTGTCTGCTTAACACATCTGCTAAGGAGTTCTGTGCTCCCGCAGAAACCTTGCCTGAAGAGTTAGTTGCAAGCTGAGCGCAGTCTCCCATAAAATCATCGCTTGCCTGCACAATGGGTAAGAATGTGTTCCCCCTTGTTTGTTGATGTACCACATGACAGTTGTGTTGTCTGTTAGAATCAACACCTGCCCTGGAAGAAGTAACTCCTTGAAAGCCATTAATGCAAACTGGACTGCTAACATCTCTTTCATGTTGATATGTAGATGCTGTAGTCTGGCAAGGCCACTTGTCTTGTATCCACTTTCCATTTAGATGAGCTCCCCAAGCAATGTCTGAGGCATCTGTCGTTAGAATCTGACTCGCCTCTGGCGGGTCACAGAAAGTCCCTTGTTTAGGTGACATTCCTGAGCCCACCACAAAAAATTCCTTTTTGAATGCAAGGTATTATTTGATTGACCGTGTCCAAATCCACGCAGTACTGTGTACATACATTTTTGAGATACCATTGCAGCTTCCTCATATGCAGTTTGGCATTGGGAAGCACCAGAATACAAGATGCCATGAACCCTAAGGCTTGAAGGACTGTCCTTGCAGTCAGCACGGACTGAAGAGATAGTTGATGGAAGTAACTGGAAAGATTCTTTCGTTTGTCCGGGGTTAAAAAGGCCATCTGGGCTGCTGTATTCAGTCTCACACCCAGAAAGCACATGTCTTGAGAGGGTACTAGACTGGACTTTATTTCATTCACAGAATACCCTAGGCATCTTAGCACTGCTATGACATAATCCAAATGCTGTAGAAGGTCTTCCTTTTCTTGAGCTAGAATCAGGCAATCGTCCAAGTAAGGATAGATTTGAATTCCTTTTAGCCTGAAGTAAGCTATCACTGAGCCAGAACCTTTGTGAATACTCTGGGCAGTGGATAAGCCAAAGGGCAATGCAGAGAACTGATAATGAGAATTTCCAGCTCGAAAACGCAGATACTTCCTGCAACTTAGTCTTATAGGCACATGAAGGTAAGCTTCCTTGAGATCTAAAGTTACCATCCAGTGATCTTTGCCCAGCAGAGGTAAAAGCTGTTGTAACGTCAACATTTTGAACTTGGGAATGTCCAGATAAGTGTTGAGGATAGATAAATCCAAAATTGGTCTCCACGTGTTCCCCTTCTTGGTACTAGGAACAGGCGAGAATAAAATCCTAGGCCCCTTTCTGGTACAGGAACTGGCTGAATGGCCCCTATTTGGAGCAACAGAGAAATTTGCTTGTGAGCCTCTTTTTCTTTGTAGAGGAGGAATGTCTGGCATGCCTTTGAAAGGAGGCAAGGTATGGAAATAAAACCTGTAACCGTGGTGAATGATATCCAGAACCCATCTGTCTTGGGTAATTAAATCCCAATTTTCTTTGAAAAGAGACAGCCTTCCTCCCAAAGGTGCTGCCAGGCGAGAATGTACTGGCAGCTGAAAAGGCAGGTCATTGGGTCTGCTTACGAAAGGACTGACCCCTGCCCTCACCAGAAGTCTGAGCAGGGAACTCCCTGTCCTAGGCCTAAAAGAACCTTGAGCTCTGCCCCTACCACGTCTAGACCTACCCCTAGACTGGGAATCATAAGCAGGATAAGTCCATCCCTTAGAAGGCCAATTTCTACTAAACTTGGAGGCTGCACCTGCAAAAATCCTTAACAGTTTGCATAGACTTAGCCTTGTCCTCCATTTTCTTTAAAACTGCTTCCACAGGCGAACCAAACAACACATCAGACTGCAAAGGAGCATCCAAAATCCTTGTTTTAACATGCTCAGCTAAATTCTGATCTCTCAACCAGGCATGCCTACGAAGAACAGAACCAGTGGCAGCCACCCTCGAGGAGGCCTGCACAGCATCAAACCACACTGCAAGGAATGTTTACCCACCTGTTCAGACACATGAACTAAATCCTGCAACTCTTTACACTCAATACCTTCTGCCAGAGCATCCACCTTAGATTTCAATTGTGAAAGGAGGTAATTCTGATATTTTAACATGTGAAACTGACAATTCAACGCCCTCATGGCTAAAGTGGAAGAAGTATACACTTTCTTTCCCCATCTATCCAAAGCCCTTGCCTCTTTATCAGGAGGAACAGGATTTTTAACAACAGAGGCCTTCACACCTTTAGGCCCCTGAGAGACAGTTTCCGGGTCTGCCCTAGGACTCTTAAAAAGATACTTATGAGCTTCAGGCACCCTATAGTACCTATCCGGTTTAACTGGGGCAGGAGGCAAAGAATCAGGATTCAGGGAAGCCTCTGCAAAAACATCTTCCACCACATTCAGAACAGGAGGTATAGCCAAAGGCCTGTGCTGGGGTAGAAACAAGAATTCCCTAAGCCTCTTCCTGGAATCAGAGAAATCTTGACCTTCCCATTTAAAATGCTCCCTCATGGAATGCAGAGTCTCTGGAAATGAAAAATCCTCAGGAGGAGAAGCTGAAGGAGTAGAATCATCCACATCAGAATCAGAATAAGGAGGATACTCCTGCAAGTCTTCTGCCCGAAGACTCAGAAGCCTCGAACATTGCTCAAAACTCTCAAACTCAGGTTCCACCCTAGGCCTCTTATCAGGAGGGGGCATAGAACCTCTAATCATAGTAATCAAATCCTCTGCCATTTTAAGCATATGTTTCTTAGGCAAAGACCCTGAAGCACTGGGAGAAACCCCCACTGAAGCTAAACTTGGCCTGCCTCTCAAAGAAGCCATGGAAACAGAAGGGGAGGCTCTAACCACCTTAGGAAGAGAGGGAAGAACAGCCACCTGAGAAGCCCCCTCAGCCTGGCCTACTTCCTGAGAGGATACATCCTGTAACAGTAAAGTCTCTCCCTGAGACTCCAAAGAAACACCTGGCAGAACCTCCGGCTCCACTGAGCCTTCTAAAGAACCGACGTCTGGGACTGTCGGTTCTTCCACCCTAGGCTTAGCTGCTTTGTCCTTGCGTTTTTTGGTCAAGCGGCGCCGGAGCATCCGACGGCATTTTATAATTACAACGCTTCCCAAAACTAACCTGGCACAGTCTAACCTTCTCTTAATAGTGCGTTTGTTAAATCTAGCACAAGAGCGGCATCCAACAACGTGCTCAGGCCCTAAACAAGGTATACACAAAGTATGGTAATCCCTATGAGGTATCTGTTTCCCACAAGAAATACAGTTATTCACTTTTTCTGACATCCGGTTAAATACTGAGGCAAGAAAAACCAAAATATTCCCAACGGGGTACTTAGCCAACTTTGATTCGGTCTGAAACTCTGACTTCAGAAACTTTCAGAACGCCAACCTGCACTCGCAAAATTGCTTCTGCGTCGGACCATGCGGCAAAAAAGACTGAGGATATGACGTCGGTCATGCGCATTAGTACCCTGACGTACTGACGTCAGTCTAATGCGCCCTGACCGACGTCAGCCATATACTTTGGTATTCGGGCCGACTGGACAGCGGACTACCCAATAGTTAGGACTGCAGCAATGTGGAATGAAGAACATTAGGAGTGGGCCTAGTATGGACCCTTGAGGGACACCAATATTAACAGGTAGTTGGGTAGAAAGAGTGATATTCCAGAGCACAGCTTGATGTCTGTTATTTAAGTAGGACAGGAACCATTTTATAGCTAGTGCATCAAGTGACAGATTTCAGAATGTTTATGAGTATATTGTGATTCACCATGTCAAAAGCTTTGGACATGTCAATGAAAAGTGCAGAGGAGAGCATGTTAAGGTTGCGGTTTTTGTTGATGGTGTCCATGAAGGGGAGGAGGGCAGTAGTAGTGCTGTGGGAAGGTCTGAAGCCATGTTGGAAGTTGGGGAGCAGGTTATTATGGAGAAGGTGGTCTAGTAATTGCCTATGGATGCACCTTTCCATAACCTTAGATAAAGGGGAGAGTAGGGCTATGGGACGATAGTTGGAAAGGTCAGTGGAGTCTCCCCCCTTATGAAGGGGAATAATATGTGAGACTTTCCAAAGATTGGGGACGTATCCTTCAGTAATGCTTCTATTGATGAGAATGGAGATGGGGTAGGCAATATATTTGGCTGCTAACTGTAAGTATTCTGCAGGTAGTTGGTCAGCAGAGGGAGTGCAAGGTTTAAGTTTTTGTATAAGGGTGACAATAAAAGCTGTAGAGACAGGTTGGAAGTGAAATAGAGGAGGTGGGTTGGATTCAGACTTAGATGTGGCTGAATTTTGTGGAGAGAGTTGACTGGCTAGAGTTTGAATAGTTTTGGTGAAAAAGGTATTAAAGGCAATGGCAGTTTGTTTGGGGTTGTTGTGGTCAGAGCCTTGTGGGTTTGGTGTAATAGATTGACCGGGGTGTAATAGTTCATTAATGCTTGCCCAGAATTTTTGTGGTTTATTATGGTGGGATTGCTGCGAATGTAGGTAGTAGTTTTGTTTATCAGACATTATGGCTTTTTTTGTTTCATTTCTCAATTGTTTAAAGTTTTGGAGTTCAATGGGGTTCTTAGTTAAGCGTGATCTGTGCCAGTATTTATTTCTGAGATGGAGTTTTTGCTTAGTTTCCTTAGAAAGCTATGGAGCAGGTTTGGTTTTTATCCTAATACAGCGGGTAGGAGCGTGTTGGTTAAGGATGGCTAGAAAATTAGCACTGAAGTAATCAACAGCTTCATCAAGGGAAAGTTGTTTTAATGGGGACCAATTACAAGCTTTAAGTTCAGTTAAGAATAAATCGAGATTGAAATTTTTCTTGGTTCTAATTGATCTAAATATGGGTTTGGAATGTGGGTTGGTTTTAAGCCCAATAGCATAGGTTGGAAAGTGGTCGCTTACATTGTCTGGGAGGGTTCCAGAATTGTAGGTCTGGGGTTGATTATTGATGAGTATCCAGTCTAAGGTACTTTCTTTCTCATTGGTCTTGTTAATTCTAGTGGGTGAGGTGATAATTTGTGTAAACCCATAGAGATTAATATGGGTAGTGGGGTAGTTATTGTTGCAACATTTCCAATCAATGTTGAAATCACCAAGAATGATGGTCTCTTGGGGGAGGTTTTGAGATAACCAACAGAGTATGTATTCAATAGTAGTAATGTTATTGCCTGGAGGAACATAGATGCAGATAATATAAATAGATTTAACAGAGTTTAGTTGAAGCTTTGAAGCTTAGTAATAAGTATTTCAGCGTTAGAGACATGGGGAGGATTTTGGTGGAAGGTTGTAATTTGAAAATCAGATTTAAATAACACTGCTACTCCACCACCTTTCTTGGCTACACAGTCGAGACGTACGATGTTGTAACCAGGTGGGGTAACTTCATTGTCTGTAGTTGTGGGTTTTAACCAAGTTTCTGTTAGACACAAAATATCAAAGGAGTAGAGTTCCAGGAGAGCATAAAAGTTGTGTAATTTTGTTATTGATACTACGTGTGTTGAGATGAGCTATTAGTAGTGAGTTGGGTGTTTTTTTTAGTATATGGATGGTAGAGGTGTTCGGGGTAATGAGTTGAGTAGTGATGGAGGTGTTTGGTCTGGGGTTTGGGTGAATGTCTCCATCCTTTAGGGGGAGGAGTAGTGTTAAATATATAGTCTGAGTATATTTACTGAGAAGGAAAGGATGTCTTCTTGTATTTGGGAGGTTATATCTAATGTGGGCTGTCCTATGGTATTTGGGTGGTAGATAGCTGGGAGTGAAAGTTATGTTGAAATGTTCAGTATCAGAGGGTAGAGAAGAAGTGGTCAATTGTTTGGTGGGGTACAGGATGTGTGACTGTGCTAGATGCTCATAGGAGGTTAGCAGGTATGCTAGAGTTAGAGTAGGCAGAATTATGAGTAAGCTTTGTAAGAGGAGTATGTTAGGGGGTTTAGTTATTGCCATAGTAGTTATAAAATTATTACTAAACATTAGATGTGAAGTAGTTGTTGTATGGAAAAGGTATAATGGTGGGAGGGATAGGAAGTGGTGGAGAAATACAGAAGAGTGGATAATGGGGATGAGATAGTTATTGGTGGAAAGGTGAGGGGGTGTGGTCTGATAGGTATAAGAGTAGGACCCCTGGGGGTGGGTGAGATTTTGGGGGTAGGGTGGGGAGCGGAGTGAGCCTGCAGGGCGAACGGAGCGGGTTGAGACAATTGGAGGAGAGACAAGAGAAGAAACGATCAGAAATACAGGTAACTATAGATAAGTGAAGTAGGACGTGAGTAGGAGATGTTTAGAATGACACAGAAGCCAAAGGAATGAAAGTTAGAGGAGGGAAGAATACTGTTTCAGCACAAAGGTGAAGTAGGAAGATGAGCAGGTCAAGAACAGTACAGTATAGAACAGATTGCAGGGGTAGGACAGGGAGAGAGGCAGTGTAAAAGGATGGAATGAGGATGAGGATAGATAATAGGAAGAAATATATTGCATTTACAGAGGCAGGACAGAGAAGAGGGGTAGTGAAGGGAATTGTATAAGGGTGCCACCTAGTGGGCAGATCTAGTAAATGTAGGAAAGTGAGTGGGAGAGCTACCTAATAATTCCTCAACTCACTATAGCCCACAACATATTACACCTACCTGACAACACTCCAATACTCTCTCAACTTCTAACCCCTTACAGCAATCTGAACTCACTTCGCTCCTCTAGTAAGCTCATGACAAAATCAATAAAGGTAAACAATGCAGCAGGTGCTTCCCTTTTCACTAACACTATAGGTAAAACTTGGAATCTCTTACCTAGTGACATAACTTTGACTCAATCCCTGCCACAATTCAAGCAGAAAATTAAACTTTACTATCTAAATCATTGGCTTTGTTCCTGCAGTACACCAGACTAACCTTTTCTTTTCTCTATTTTCCCCTTACTCTTCTTATGCACTACCTGTCTCATTTCTCCACCTTTTACTCATCTAATCTAACTAAGTATATGTTAAGCAAAATAGTTGACATGTAATGAACTGCATATTGTAAGTTTGTTTCTCTGTGTTATTATCTTTCGCTCTGTGTGTTCTTATGACTTTCAATTGATGCTATTCCTTAACAGTAATGATTTTTATGTAATGTTCTTAGTAGTTTAGTGGAGCTTTTCTCCTCGGGCCTCTGCTGAAAATGGACATGTATCCAGCCAGACTAGCCCGGTCAACAAATGTAAAATAAATAAATAAATAAAATTAGAGAATAAGTATGGAAGGTGAGATGCTAAGTAAGAGTAGGTTAGTATAAGTGACAAGGTGTGTTGGCTGTAGGGTAGCTGGAAGGGTAAGGTTAAGGCTGCTGGGTACTCAAGCTTGTAGCTAACTATAGGGCCCTGATAAAAATAGTAGAGAGGCCTATTGTGCAAATGAGACTAAGTCCATAACATACTTTCTTCCTTCCTTGATGGAGGGTGCAGAGAAAAGGAGTCGAGTAGATGAGGCCACTGGAGACTGTAAGGGTTCTTGTATCACCTGGTAGGTTTTGGCTAGGGCAAGTTCAGGACAATGTAGAGCTGGGTACTTTGGGGAGAAAAGGAGATAAATGAAGAGGCGAGAGCAGAGTTAGCACAGGTATCAAGGCAGTAAAGCTAGCAATAGTAGAGATAAAAGCATGTACATTCAGACATATTTACTAATGAAATTAAATGCAATTCCTGTAGGCATTATAGGTATGATTATAATAAAATATGAAATTCATTGAAGGCAATTAAAACATGACTATAACTATCAACTGGGATAAACATACAAGCTAGGTGCAAAGGAACTAAAAATTGTGAAAAAGGTAATCCTTAAAGCAGTTCAAGCATGGATTGTTAATTAAAGCTGTATGCAAACATCCAAGGTAGCATAGGTAATTCTTTCTTTATATTATAAATAGTTGTTAGCTATGGATCTGATAAAAAAAAAGCACTAGAAATAAGTAGGACTATGGTTGGGGGCAAGCCTTATTCTAACCTTAATGTGGAGGCTAGTAGGGAGTCGCTATCATTATAAAGTAGAACATTAAGCAAGACCACAGGTAAAGGAAGGATATGGGCTATGCACAAATTGAGCAAGACCACAACGGTGGATTCAGTACAGCGGTCAGTCAAGCTATTACACAGTGAAAAATTATTCACAGTACATTTAGGCTGATTTTACACATAAGGCACTTTATCATCTAGCCATACCTTAGTATGAGCAGGTATGAAGGGTTTCCTGAGTGTTCAGAATACGCGCCACGTGTGTGGCTTAGTTACAACAAGCCGTTTTGACTACAATGGCTTAAAACTATTTCGTTAATTTAAATAGTTTTGTTAATTTCAGTGATTTAAGCTGAAATAGCTTAGAACACTTAATTTAATTTAGATAATGTACCATAGTATCAGAAATTGATTGCAGGAGCGAGTTAAACACAATGGACTAGATGGTTGAAATCAACAGAACGCTCAGACAAAGCTTCCACGTGGGAGGGGGGGTGCATTAATAATAGCCAAGAAGGCTACAAAAGGCTTTTAATGATATAGTTAGTAGACATCCACAGAATGGCCGGACAAGCTCCACGTGGCACTGTATCAATAGCCGTGAAGGCTATAAACACACTATAGGCGTGTGGAATGGAATTAGTGCAAGCTATGTACAAGGACCAAATGACTCAAGCACAAACAGTGTTTGGTCTCACAGAGGGGTTTACAGTGGGAGTAGGCATGCATCAGGGTTCAGCTGAGCCCACTGCTGTTCATAGTGGTGATGGACAATGTTAGCATACAGGTAGGAAGGGAACAGATACAGTTGCTGTATGCAGACAATTTGTCATTATAGATGGACTCTGAGCAAGAACTTCAGCAAAGGATACGGGAATAGAATGCAAAACTGAAGGCACATGGAATGAAACAGAGTACAGACAAGAGTTTTAATAGCAGAAAATGTCAGAGTTCAGAAGAAGCTGAGAATTGGGACAGAAGGGTAACAGAACAGGTTAACAACTTAAGGTATCTGGGACTGGTGGTTGAAGAAAAGGGAAATATGAAGGAGGTGCTCAAAGCTACTATCAGGGGGGCTGCAGCCAACCAGCACAGAGTGTGAGGTGTAGTATATGACAGAAGAATGCCAAAGAAGCCAAAAAGTAAGGAGTACAAACAGTGGTGTGACCAGTACTAATGTATGGTACAGAAACCTGGGCAGTAAAGGCAGAGTAGTTGAGGAAGCTAAAAGTAATGGAGATGAAGTGCCCGAGAGGCGTGGTAGGATGCACACTATGGGAAAGATGAAGAAATAAGGACATAACAACAGAAGCCAAAGTAGCTCCAATTGCAGAAAAGGTCAAAGTGAACAGATTATGGTAGTCTGGGCACATGCAGAAGTCAATCTGCTGAAAAAGACTGGGACAGATAGGAAGAAAGTAAGAGGAAACAAAGGCATCCAGCAAAGGGGTAGATGGATTGTGTAATATGAGACCTGCAAAAGTTGGGCATAAGCCTTGAAGAAGGCAGAAAAGTGGGAGTGAATAGAGAGAGATGGGGACAGGTGTCATGACACCCTAACCCCATGTAGAAAATGGGAACAAGGGTGATAATGTGACCAGTGTGGTACTCATGTTATAAATGGGAAGTAAGCTATGTTTGCTGACACATTCAGTGAGCTACCAGTCAGAGACATTCTTAAAAACTGTAATTGGGGAACAGTGGTTGGAAGTGTGTGTATACAAACATGCCACTTGCAAATAGTTTTTCCACCAAGACACTACCTAGTAAAAATAGTCTGCAGACAAGGAGAAGTTAACTTTTAACAGGTATTATAATGAAATCTCAACTTGTGGGAGTATTATTCCGGAAGTAAGGGAGATGTTATAGATACATATGAGTGGTTTTGTAATACCTGGAGAGGTGTAAGGCATTTAAGGCATGTCTGACTGGATTATGTTGGGAAAGAAGGATAGGGCAGGTAACAGGAGTCAAGGCTGTCAGATAAAGAGGATGACAGGAAGAAACAGATTCCGGAATAACCTGGAAATGCCATGCAAAATAAAACAAGGAAGCCTGGGACACCTGCAAAGAAACAGGAGAGCAAAGGCAGCTGCCTCATGCCAGATGCAATATTCAGTCTTGTCAGAATGTCTTGTAGCTGTCTTCTGCAGCTGATGCACGTAATATGTTATATTAATTACTGCTTACAGCTTCTAAACAGCTGCAAATAACTCCACCCAAAGATTTATTTCCAAGCTAATCTTGAACAGCGTTCATATAGTTTGCTGGTTTTGAATACAGCAAACTATATGAACAGCGTTCATATAGTTTGCTGGATTCAAAACCATGTTTAGACTACAGTTAAGTGGTTACTACTATCTTGCCAAATAAGTAATGGAATATATGCATATACATACAAGTCTCATAAAATAGTATACTTACATCATCTGGAAAAAGATGTAACCTCTGCATCATTGTTCTCCTATGTAGATTCTTTGGCAGCTTACCATATATAGCAAGTTTAACAACCTTAAAGCAAATGCAGGACAAGTTTAGATTCTCAGTGATGCTGAAGGCAGGAGAGAAAAAGAAAGAACATTACAACAGAAAATATAAAGCTGCAAATTAAAATATACTGAAAAAATGCAGTGAATATGTCGGTAAAAAAATGTCAATGTACTGTCCAAAAGATTTATAAAGTTGTTTAAGTTAACTTTCCATAATAGTAACTGTTCAAATACATACTGTTGCTGTAGCTGTCCAAGAGATGAGACACAGGAAATAGTTGGCAATATTTTTGTTTCTGTTAATACACCTATAGTGGATACTTCATTTGATAGTAGGTGCTTGCTGAGGTGGCTTCATGAGTACAATTTGTGGTTATTAAAATGGTTTAGAATGTGAAGATTTTACAAGTTTTCTTTGTCTAAAATGTATTTTCCTTCTCATTAAGCTGAATATAAAGTTGTAGTTTTTAACTTCCTTGCTGGCTGTAGTCCAAGATAAGGTCCAACTCATCTTCTTACGCATTTTGCCAGTAAGTACACAAGGAGATACAAAAGCAAGCACAAACAAGTTGATGTTCTTCATTAGATCACTGCTACGTAGTATGTATCCTGCCAACGACTGGATGCCTGGCCAGATTACAAACCTTTAGACTACCTCCTTGTACCCCATACGTCATCCCTTAGCATAAGAGTATGTGCTGGTATAAGGGGGACTCAGCACTTTCTTGTCCAAAGGGAAGGAAGAAGCCTGAAGCTCTAGAACAATTAGGCCAAAACTAGCAGATACTGTCATGTCAGGAAGGCAAAGTTAAAGAAGGGTACCATGCCCCCAGATAAAAAAAGAACATGAAAAAAGGGTGCTGCTAATACTGCAACACTAATCTATTTGAACATAAACTGTTATGGGAAGTTAACGTATGCAACTGTTCTGTGTTCTTCATGAGAAAGGAGTCATTCTGTTGATACCTCTTTCACTGAATCCAGTTTCCGTAAAAATATTTCACCAAAATCACTTTCAGTGTTAGAGGAGAATTCCCTTTTCTCCACTCTTGTGTGACCTCAGAGTAGATTTATTTAAGTTCAGGAGGGTGCCTCCCCACATAGGGTGCAGGGTGGACTTTCTCCCCCCCAATAAAAATATTTTTAGGTTCACTGAAAGTGATTTCAAAGAAATATTTTTGCTGAAATGGGATTCACTGAAAGTACTGTTGTTCTATTGACATAAATCCATTCTTCATTAGATCACTGTTGTAGTAGCCATAACTATATAGGACTACTGCCATACCTTGGAAAAAAGGATGAATAGAGAGGATTAGAATCTAGAAAGGCTTGAAGAATGGCTCTAGCTCTGGAGTAGTGTCTAGTAAAGGTGTGCTCAGAAGTAGCAGCCACCAGTAGGATAGACCTAAAGACCACCCCTTCCCAAAAAGGCTTAAAAGTAAACGCAGCTCTGTGCCCTGATTTTCTGAGATGGAGCTTTTTCCTACGCGAGTGCAACAAAATTTGGAAGCCTCAGACAGCTATTGAGAAATGGTTTATTTAGAAACTGGCTGTACCTTCCTTTTTTCACAAAAGGATAGAAAAAGTTGGGTAGACTTTGTGGAATCCTTAGTTTTATCCAGGTAAAAAAATCTATTCTATATGGCTATCTATGGTATGCAGAATGCCTTCTCTGTTTTGGGGATCAGGATAAAACACAGGAGCTGAATTTTCTGGTTCAATGTAAATTCAGAGACAACCTTTGACTTAAAAGGGTTAGTTTCAAGACTCACCCTGCACTTGTGGAAAATCAAGAAAGGATGCACAGACATAAGGGTCTGTAATTCAGATACCTATTTACCAGAAGTCAGAGCAATAAGCAAAGCCATTTTCCGTGTTAGAAAGTTAAAGAACCACTGTCAGCAGGTTAAAAAGGAGGAAGAGTTAAGTTCTCTGAAACAAAATTAAGATCCTAAGGAGGTGCTATTTTTCCCTAGGTGGTCTAATATGCAAAATTACTTACAAAAAAATTGCTTAACTTGAAAGGAATAAAGGGTGGATCCAAAGGAAGACAAGCAGAAATGGCCAAAAGATGTACCTTTATAGAAGTGCACTCTAGGCTGCAAATAAACAAGTAAAGCAAGTACTAAAAAAACAGAGACCCCCCCTCCTCCTGGGATGAGTCTTGTTTATGGCAACAACTACAAAATATTTTCCATTTTGCCAAGTATGATTTCCTAGTAGCAAGACTTTCTAGCCTCCTTTAATACCCGCTGCGTGTCTGGAGGAAAAAAAAAAAAAAAACAAAAGCTGTCTAAATGAAATTGACATTCTACCATGCAAAGTGTTAGGTGGAAATTTTGAATGTTAGGGTGGATTGAGGATTCCTTGTCTTATGTGTGCAGATCCACTCTGTGAGGAAGTTTTTTGGAAACTTCCCTTGGACAGATGCATAAGAAGGGAGAACCATTATCGTTTGGGCCAAAAAGGAAGGTACCAGAAGCATTTTTAGCAAATCTGACTCAATCTTTAGAACTGTGTGTGTTAAAAGAAAGACAGAAGGTAAAATGAATATTCCTATCCATGGGAAAGAAAATACATTAATTTTCCAAGCCTTTTTGCAAAGTGTGCTAGAACAGAACTGGTTTAGATGTATGCTGAGAAAGGTTGCAAACAGATCTACTCAGGGAGTTCCCCACAAATGAACAATGTCCTGAGCGTAGTGGTAGCATCCACCTGTGCGGGTCTAACTTGGAGCTGCTCCAAGAGTCTGCTATTGTGTTCTTCTGTGACAGAATACGAAATGCCTGCAAAATAAAACTGTTCTGTATGCCAGTTGCCAGCCAATTACTGTTAGCCTTTACAGGGATTATAACTCTATTCTCTTGTTTGTTAATACACTATATCACTGTAGCATTGTCTGTTACCATTAACAGAAGTACAGGGATTCACAGCTGACTTAAGATTTTGAAAGCTCTATGATTTATATGCTTGTTCCTGAAATGAGGCTCTCGCATACCCTGAACCTTGATGCCTTGGGACACTATCCCCTCTTGTGAAGTCTAGAGCATCTTTGACTGACTGAGCAGGAATAGGGGAAGAAAACTGAGGGGATTGATTTAGCAAGACCTGATTGGCCCACTACAGGAGTTTCATCTATCTTGATGGAACTAAGTTCTAGAACCTGTTAAGACAAGGGCTGAATCCAAAATAGATTTGCCATGAAAGAAAACATTTTTAGAAACTGTCTTGCAGTGGACATGCTCTGATGGGTCAAATTCAGAAAGCGAGCTTGATAAGATGAGGCTTTTCCTGGAGGAAGATATGTAATGGATATGAAGTTATCTAGCAGCACCACAGAAACACTAATTTGTGTGAGGGTTTAGACAAGATTTTTTTTTAATCTAGCTTGAAACCTAAACTGAAGAAAAGATTTATAGTGAAATGAAGAGCTGCTAAGGTGTCTTGGGCTGAAGAAGCTTAGATGAAGCAATCATTGAAATATGGAAACATATGGATACTTTGAAGTGTAAAATGCTATGACTGTGGCCAAGCAGTTTCTGAAAGGCTTGGAGTAGTGTAAAGGCAAAAAGGTAAAGATGTAAACCAAAAGTACAATCCCAAGGGAAAGAATCTTAGGAAGTGCCTGTGTATTTTTGTGGATTGGGATGTGCAAGTGGGCAGCTTTTAAGTCCAAGGTTAGTATTAAAAGCCTTTGGAAATAAAAGGGGAAAACATTTTTAAAGTGACCATCTTAAATTTTGGAACCAAAGGGAAAGTGTTTTACTTTTGAAAGATCTAAAATTGGTCTGCAAGTGCCTTCCTTTCTGGGAACCAGGAACATACTTCAATAAAAAACGTTGTCCCTTTTGGATAGAGGCACTGGTTGAATTCCATCTTGGAACAGCATATCTGACAGAATTTGAGGAAACAGACAGATCTGATTTTGTAGCAGATGAGGGATCCCTGATTGTATGTGGACGGGATGCTCACTTTAGTCTGTAACCATCACTGATTATTTTTAGACCACATGCACCTAAAGTTACATTTTTTTCCAGAAGTGAAGGTAGTGGGACAGAATGTCTGCAATCTGGAAAGAATGCTCAGGATGAGGAGGAGGAGGGAGTTGGCACTGGCAGTCACTGGGTTTTCTTTTGAAAGGATGGCCCTTGGGATTTGTCTCCTTTACTTTCCGTTTGCATCTCCCTGCCATATTATTCTTATATTGTTGACTAGCTGTTTTTTTTTTTTTTTTTGGAAGGCTTTAAGACTTTAAGACTTAAAAAAAAAAAACAAAAAACAAAACAAACAAAAAAAAAAAAAGGACCAGAAAAAGGATAACCCCTTTGATATTAAAGAATAAGAGACAAAAAGAGACATTTGGCTGCTAGCATTAACTTAACCCTTTCTTACAGTTTCTTTAATACTTCTGCAGAAAAGCTGCCAAATAAAATCTCTCTTCAACAGGGCCATCAGGCAACTGAGTTTAAAATCAGGAACATTCTGTAATGTTATGCATGCATTTCAAGGCATTACAGTACTAAGTGGCAACAGCCCAGGACACAACACTAACTACATTATAAGCACAGACAATAGTATGCTTGACAACATGTGAAATAATGTTTTATATTTCTAATACGGAAGACTTAGAGTCAGAGTGGGAGTGCACCTAAGGTTTGCTGTATGTTAACAAAAATAGCTAAACGATACTTCAGACATGTCAGTTTGGCAATTAATAGCTCTAAACTCCAGACGTGAGGCTGTACAGATCTTCTTTCAAAATCTATCAAAGGGTGCCTAATTTTGCCATTTAGGACAGAGCTAGAAGCAGAAAAGGCCCAAGAAACTCTGTCCCTGTCCAGAGAAATAATTGTACAGTCTGTAACTCTACAACTTTGGTACTTACTTTCCTCACTTGCTTAGAGAAAAACAGCTCTTGTACTCACTTTCCTCACTTATCTAGAGGAAAATAGTTTTTTTATTTAGGCATGTCTAAGGGTCAGCTTCCAGTGTTCTCTCCTGTCTACCTGATGAAACTGGGCATCTTGGGGCAATGTAGAAATTGCCTCGTACACAGACTACCCTCTCCTCCTACCACCCAACACTACAACCTAAGAGAGATGCACTTATCTAGCCAAACTGGAGGTAAAGCTCTCTCCAACCAAGACTGAACTTGACAGTCAAGAGGAGAAGGTAAACACTTGCACCACACCACACATCACATAGTCTCACTAAATCTACACCACCAAAATCCACACGTAGAAACACAAAAACATTCGCAGAGGCTCTAAGTAATAATCTGCTCAAGCAACAGAGACCTCCAAAGCAGAAATGCAAGCTACCCCCCCCCCCCAACACAACTCAAATGACACATAGCCCGCAGACTCAGTGTGCCACTCAACCACAGCCAATAAGGCAAAACAATGTACCCAACACACTAATCATAGGTGACTCTATAGTCAGGCACAATGATATCCTCCTCACCAGGCTAAACAAGGGGAAGGTTACTGTCAGCTGCCATTCGGGTGCCAGGATCCGCCACATAACCCATGCACTCAGGTCACTCCACAACAAGTACAAATATGACTCTGTCATTGTCCATGTTGGTGTGAACGACCCGAGACGTACCTCCCTGGACTACATGAAAAGAGACATGGAAGACCTCTCCAATCTTGTAGCCCAGGCAGGTATGACCCTAGCCCTGAGTAGCATTCTGCCATCACCCAGAATGATTCCACAGTACAAGAACAAAATGACTGACTTCAACAATTGGCTAAGCTTCTGGTGTCATTCTAAAGGGATCCAGTATCTGTCTGCCTGGGATAACATGGTCGACAGACCATGATGTTTTGCCAGAGATGGCCTGCACCTGTCACCCCTGGGATTCCGGATATTGGCTAAGGTTCTTGCCACCCCTATAGTGTCTTTTTTAGGCAAGGTTCAAATGACAAATTCATCACCATAACAGGAACAGGCAAGCAAAAACTGAGGGTGATGCTACTCAATGCTAGAAGTCTAAATCTCAAAATGCACTCACTCGAGGCACTCCTTAAAATGGAGAACATTGATATCTGTGCAGTGACTGAGACCTGGTTCAAGGCTCCAGAGAGCACCCCTGCACTACCAGGCTATAACTCATACCACACTTTTCGGCCATGTAACCTGGACTGGAAAACCAAAGGCGGAGGTGTGTCCATATTCATTAAGGATATCCACACCTCCAGGCTAGTTGCTCAGCATAATGCAGCCGAGGTTATCCAAGTGCAACTAACTCTGGGCAAAACTGCAATCCAAATTGTAGCTTGTTACAGATCCCCCGCCATGCCCCAGGATTCCCACTCCTTTTTTCTTGATGTACTGGGAAATATTAGGGTTCAACCAAACACCCTAATAATGGGTGATTTCAACTACCCTACCATTAACTGGGAAAACTACTCATGTACCATCTCCTTCGCTCAATGCTTTCTGGAATTCATAAACTCCAGTGCCCTGGATCAACTTATCCACATCCCCACCAGGGGAAACAATATCCTAGATCTAGTCATTACCAACATGAGTGACCGGTGTTCCACACCTGAAGTCAATGCCTCATTGGTCCAATCCGACCATAAGCTAATTACCCTAGATATCCACTCCTGCCCCCACCCCCCATTAAGGAAACCATGGTAAAAAACTTCTCCAAAACCAACTTCATGCTTCTTAAGACAGAAGTGGTGAACTTTATGACACCCATGCAGATGGACAATAGAGTTACGACTACTAAATCCTACACAACTGCACTTTATAAGCACTTACACGAGTGCATGGATCGTGCTATCCCAAACAGAACCAAGATGCTATCCTCCAAAAAAAGGAAGCCAATCTGGTGGTCCCCTGCCATAAACAAACTGTACAACAGAAGGAAGAAACTGTTGCAAAAGAGAGTAAAATCCCATGAGTGGAGGAGCTCCCTGGTCAGCCTCAGTAAGAAGCTGCGATCCCTGATAAAATCCTCCAAAGCTAGTTAATAAAATAAAATCGCCACTGATTCTAAAGACAACCACAAAGTATTCTATAGCTATGTCAAGAATCTCATTGGCAACACTCAGATCTGCTCTGAGTTACAGCACAATGGCACTAAATATACAGACCCAACTGATATTGCCAACATCCTGGCAAATAGGTTCAGTGCTAACTTTACCCCCCTCTCACCCCCTAAAGAGCCCATCTCTAAACCAGAAGAATGCAAAGTTCCTGTAATCACGGCTACAGAGGTAAAAACCACACTCTCCAAAGCCAAGAACACAGCATCCATGGGACCAGACAACATCCCAGGCTGCGTTCTACACCAACTACAGAACGAACTGGCACTCCACCTAAGTACCATGTTCAATCATAGCCTCACCTCAGGCTTTGTGCCTGCTGAATGGCGCACAGCGACGGTTATCCCACTCCACAAGGGGGGAGCCACCACGGACCCCGGGAACTTATGCCCCATTAGCCTGACGAGCCTGGTCTGCAAGGCCATGGAATGTATCATCATGGAACTTATAAACAAAGACATTGGTAATCTCCAAACTCTGGACCCCACCCAGTTTGGGTTTGTAAAAGGCAGATCATGTCTCCTATACCTGATTGCTTAGTCACCAAAGCCGTAGACGAGGGTAAGGTGGTTCACACAGCCTATCTAGATCTTGCCACGGCTTTCAACACCATCCCCCACTCAGGAACTATAGATAAACTCACTAAACTAGGTGTAAATCCCTATGTCACAAGATGGGTTGCCAACTGGCTCACTGACAGGACCCACACTGTGAAAGTAGCAGACTCCAAATCAGACTTCAGACCAGTGACAAGTGGAGTACCACAGGGTTCAGTCCTGGGTCCTCTTCTGTTTGGTATCTACTTCTCTGAAGTACAGGCTAACACAGAAGGTCTTTGGCTAACGAAGTTTGCAAATGACTGCCAACTAGGAGCCATAATCAAAACTACTAACGATGTGGACATCCTACAAAAGGGCCTCACTGAGACAGATGCCTGGTGTCAAAGCCATTGCCTCAAGCTCAGTGCCAAAAAGTGCATTGTCATCTCCTTTGGTAAAAAGTCTGTACCCATGAACTACAACATAGGCAGTAGTATACTTAACACTGAAAGTGTGATAAGAGACCTTGGGACACAGGTGGATAGTAGTCTCTCCTTTGATAATCACATCGCCACAGTAGTCAGGAAATCCTTCTACGTGGCACACCTCATCACAAAAGGTTTCTCATCCAGAAAAAAGAGGTAATTGTTTCCCTCTATTCATCACTCATTAGACCCATTATAGATAGAGTACAACGCCCCTTTTGGTATGTACCTCACAAGACATCTACAACAACTGGAAAGGCTGCAGAAATACCTCACAAAGAGGATTACCAGCCTTAAACCGATGCACTATGCAGACAGTCTCAAACAACTCCAGCTTTACTCCGTTGCATATCGCCTACTCAGAGGTGATCTCTGCCTAACATACAAAGCTATGTCAAACCCAGAGCTGTTGGACATTTTCCACTTAAAGAAATCCCAATCCCTCCGAGCTACACACTCTAGGGACCTAAACCTTGTCACCACAATAAACAGAACAAGCCGGAGGGATAGATTCCTGTCCCAGAGACTTCCCATATGCTGGAATAAACTACCTATCTATATCAAACAACGCTCCTCATTAGCACTCTTCAAGAAAAATCTTGATGATTGGACGGGAAATGGGAAATTCACCCTGGATATCACGTGATTCTGTGACTCTGCTCGACAGTGGTACAGAGAAATAATTTTCTTGGGTGGTAAAAGCCAGGGTACCTTTTTGGCTGGGCTTGTATAGGCCCCAGGGCCGATAGTCTAGTACCAACCTATGAACATAGTTTCTGTATAGGAATGTATGTACATCAGGCACACTGCAAAATCTGTCAGATTTCACAGGGCAAGAAGGTTGGGAATCCCAGGAAACAGAGGCAGAAGCAAATGCATCATCCAAAGCACCTAAAACCATGAGCATGGCTACTGGTTTAAGAGAGTCCACACTCAATAATTCACACCGCTTCTAAAATTCTGATACCTCCCTACTCTCCCCATTTACAATACTACGTCATTTTTAAAGTTGTAGCCTTAAAAGAAATGTCTTCATGGACAAAGCTGATGAGAAGGTATCTTCTGAGCCAAGACTCCCAAAGAGTGTGTTTGTGTGTGTGTGTGTGTGTGTGTGTGTGTGTGTGTGTGTGTGTGTATGTGTGTGTGTGTGTGTGTGTGTGTGTGTGTGTGTGTGTGTAACTGGAAGGCATAATCCATGCACTACTCTTCCTTTTACCTAGTAAAGAAACTGGAAGCAAAGCCTGAAGAGTCCCGATTGCCTTGAGCAAAATTATACCAGTTCTCTTGAGGCATTTTCTGGGAAGAAGAGGAAGGAGAAGGTGACCAATACTTTGCCTTTTGAGTCCTCTTTCTAGGAGTCTCTAACCTGTCTTAGGAGAAGCATTCAAAGGTTTGACCTCCACCAAAGATCCAATGAAATCCTCCCTCACTAATACTTGGGGAACACCTCCCTCACCATCAGACATTATGATCCTAGATCCTCCCTTAATGGCTGAAGCTTGACACACATTCTAAATGGACATGCTTAAATCCCAGGACATAATGGCCTTCTAAGGAGAAATGCTAGAGAGACCAGGAAAAATGGGATTTTGGTCTAAGGGCTGCAAAAGCATCTCACCTCCAGTATTCCTTGGATGCCTCTTTCAATACCATGTACATTTTCCTCTCGGAGGGACATCAACCAAAACAGATTCAATTACCTTGGTCTTACTCATTAACTGTTATTAACTTATTCTGTAAATATAATTATAAAGTTTTCTGCCTACTACTCAAAGCTTTGGCAATAAATGAAAGGCAAATCTGACCGTACCTAGTATTGTGCTGACCCCCTAAACAAAAGAGGAAGGAGAGTCCTTGCAGGGAATCTGTCTACTACACATTTACCCTTTCTGACAAAAATTAGCAAATTTGAAAGGACTTGTTTCAGAAAAATGAATGTTTCCAATGAGGATACCAATCTGTCCAATTTTGTAGAAGCTAACCTCCCAATAAAGTCAAGCTGATGAGAAGTCTGCTTAAGCATACTGAATGGCAAGAACGTCCAAAGGTTTTTTTTTCCACAGCTATACATGGCTCTTATACCACAGGAAACACAGAATATCAAGAAGTGTCCACTTTAGATATATTAACAGGAGAAAAAAAAAAGGCAGCTATCAGCTCTCTCTCTCAGCCCTTGGACAGGAAAGTCCTGGAAATAAGACAGCAGGATACTTGCAAGCTAAGTTTCGTGCTACTAAGCAAATATATAAAATCACCCAAAAGAGGATTAAGGATAGGAGCCAGTAACAAGCTGCTTCCAGTGGTACAGTGTTTGATTCTCTCTGCCTTCAGCTAACTACAGTGTGACCTTTAGCAAGTCACTTAAACCAGACAATGCTTAGGGGCAACTGCAAAAATTTGTTAAGACTGCTTTAATGGTCTCATACTATATATATGCCTAGTGACTTCCTACAAACAGACAAGAATTTTGTTTCTCTGTGGAATCCATGAAGGAAAGGGAATCCAAAATGTTGAATCTGCTAATTATGTTACTAAAGTTACAATTCAAAATAACCTAATTTGCACTTAAATATAAAATGAATGTCATCAGACCCTTTAGCATGAAAAATTGCCGTTACAGCAGTTGTATTCTTTTTTTGTGATTCACTAAATTTACAAAAACACTCTAAAACAAATATATGTGGCAGCCTGACAAAATTATCTAGGCTACGTAAGTGCAACTGCAGAGTTCTAAAGAGAAAACAAGGGAGTATCTGGATAACATGCTTGAGTTTAGAAAGATTGCTGTTAAGCAGCTGTTTTTTTGATAACTCCAGAGCACAAAAACTTCTGGCACAATGACTTCGGCAACAGAAAGTAGACAGGTTTATTGCCAGACTTGGGGAGCCTGTAACAAGAAAAAATAACCATAGGTCCTGCAGATGTATTAAACATATTTTGGGAATTTTATGAAAATCTGGATACAGCAGAGAAGAGAGGAAATCAAGAACAAGCACAAATGGCAATACTTAAATATGCCATGGTTAGATGTAGATGAGGCTCAAAAACTAACAGGATAGGAGGAGATGGGATTAAAAACAGGGATGTATAATCAATCTACTGGAAAGACTCCAGAAATGGCTAGTATTTTGGTGGAAGTCTGGAAGTTAGGAGGGAAGAAAATTATACAGATCTGGAAGGTTTTAACAATATTTTAAAAGGAGGGGGGCACCAACATCCTGTCATGGCTGTACTATCTGAAGATGGTAAAGATTCCTCTAATCCAGTTTCATATAGGGCCATTTCAATTTTAAACCATGATTATAAAGTGTTTATATGTCTACAATGGCTAAGAGAATGGCAGAAGTGATGCTAAAATTCATACATATGGACTAATACAGTTCTGTGGACGGGAGATAAATATTTGTCAACATTAACAGGAAAACGATGATCCAGAGGAAAGTAGAATGTAGGAAAATACCACTGATACTGGTGGGACTTGATGCAGAGAAAGCATTCAACAGGCTATGCTGGGGTTTTATGAGTAGGGCAATGGAAGAGTTTGCATTTTCTGGTACATATATCAGGGATTGGAAACCAAAATCTAAGTGGTAGGGCTCCTCTCTGATAAGTTGTGTCCGAACACAGGAACCAGGCAGGGGTGTCCTCTTACCCCTTTGTTATCTGCATTACATTTGGAACCACTGGCAAAGAAAATACAGGACCTACATATTCAAGGATATAACTGGTATTGTGTTCAAGAAAATCTGGCTTTACTTGATATTATTTTGTACCAGATGGAACCAAAAAAGGACAAATCAGTGTTGTAGAATATTCCGAGATGGTTCCAGATTTTTTCAGGATATAAAATTAATGAAGATAAAACAAACACTATAGCTATAAGCCAGGTGCCTACACATGAACTGGTCCGGCAATACCCATACTTATGGGGACAAGATAAAATGAAGTATTTAGAAACATGGATTAAAAATGATTTGATTATGGCAGCTAATGATATGAGGGAAGAGGCTAAACAAAACAAAATACAAAAACTGAAAATGGAAGCTCTTGCTTAGGGATATGAATAGCAAGACTCAAACAGTAAAAATGTTTTTAGTCCCTTTAGTTTTATACGCAGGACAGGCATATTTTTATAAACTAGAGGAGAAGTTGTGGACAGTAATTAATAAAGAGCTGAAGAATGGAAACTGTGGGAACAACACACATAGAAAAATGTTTTGGAGGAGGAATGTGGCGTAAGAGAAGGCAGGAACTGAATAATTTATCTAATGTTGCTTAGATTATAAGATATATAAAAATATATGTGATATATAATGTTTGTAAATGTGACTTTGTTAATTAATACTGTTGGATTACCTTAATATAACTATAAATTAGCCAATGTCACAAGTGATAAAAAAGATTATTCAAAGAACAGCAATAAGAATACATATGAGTAGATCTGTGTAGTATACAGTGGTGCAGCACTGTGGCACTGCATGGAAGCAGTCTTGCACAACATACAAATTGCTGCCGCATAGCTGTTTGGTTTTTCAGCTCAATTTTTAATTAGGGTGGCTTCTATGCAGAGTTTGCATGCCCTCCTTTGTATCCATGTAGGATTTCATTGGGTGCTTTATTTACACCTCTAAATTGCTAATAGGTATGTGTTGACTCTCTCGCCACGTAAGTGGGCTCACATGGTGTCCAACAGGTCTCCTGTTCTAATTTTGTGTAACCACACTTAACTAAACTGTCAAACCCGCGACTATCATGAAAGTGCCTTAATTTTTATTTAATTTAAATGATGGTGTCTTTTAACTGTAAGAGGTGCTGCTACTGATATAACTGTTTGGTCTGTGCATAACTGAGTTTGCCTTGTGAAAGAAAGGAACTTGGCTGTGTTCTGGGCAAAATCCAGCTCCACTAGGATAAGTTCATAGCTGATACACCATTGGCTGATTAGCATTCATGGTTGTTTAAATTGCTATGACCTGTATAACTCAATGCTCCACTTCCCGGGGCTTCTCTCTGCTAAAATTGCACATCTGACAGCAATGAAAACCATAAGCTCAAGTCATCTGTGGTGAACTTAGGCTATAACCATTGTGCCACCTACTGAATTTGCACTCAACCAGTCCCTTTAACCCCCAGGTTATTTTTATTCTTCATTTTTATATTTCAGGCCGCTTTATTGGTGTTGTTTGCTACTTCTGTTATGATACTTTTCCAAGTGTGAAGCCACTTTAATCAGTGCAGAAGCAGCAAACATAAGCAATAATTGTAGCATAACAAACTCCCACTCTACTCCATCCTTTAACTACCTAATGTAAACATATGAAATCCTTCTGCTATGTACTCTAAATTACAAACTCTTTTGCCAATTTTTTTCAACTAGCTAGCTCAATACTGGAGATCCCTGTGCTAGTTTTTCCAAATGACAAATTCCTCTGCCACTATTAATTTGATTCTAAATTAAGTGCAGTCTATTAGGTGCCTATAATTGGAAGAGTAATACTGTAAGTCCCTCTGATAGGTACTCTAATTTAAGTACAAATCCCTTTGCCACCAATATTTTCCCCCAGATTAATGAAGGCCTACTATCTGCTTACAAGCAGGTACAATTTCTAGCCAGCTATTAATCAGCAGTCCACTACTATAAACTTCTAAACTAGGTAACCATTGGAACACTCTCTGTTTTTACACCATCCACTGCAAGCTTGCTATCGATAGGCATGGAACACAAAACACACAGTGCTTCATGTGTACTGACAACCAATTACTTGTATCATACTGATTCTTTGTGTGACAGGTGTACACAACTGCTTAACCTGGAGGCCAGCCTTTCATTAAAACATATTGTCAGTATCAGTCAGGTTCACCCCACACAACCATGCCACCTACCAGTGAAAAAGTTTTTCTGTGCTTAAACACTTAAGAAATTCCTCGACAATCTTCACAAACCTGAAATAAAAATTCCCCTCAGCAACACAAGGACACACAGTCCAATATAAATCTTCATGCAGGAAAATGACTGACAGTCCAAATTGCTTTGCAAGGGATGCCCTATATTTCTCCCCTTGGGGCTTTAGTATATTGGCAAAACATTTCTGTTCATCCCACTGTGTCTTAGTTAGGCAATGTCAGTCTAAAATATCTACCAATACAGCCAAACCAAACCTGTATAATTTAAAAGCAGTGTTGTCACTTGGTAGAATCCTTAGCAAGAAACTGCCCTCCCCACAGACTTTTCTGACCCTACAAATTATCAAAATGTGCATCATCACTGAAATAATGCACCAATAACATAATTACCCTACTATGATTCAATGTCTAAAACTCATTCAGACTCCCCATTAAGGTAATCTCTGCTGTAGATGGGGTGGTATGTCTATATTCGTCTGCATTTCCATCTAGATTTGCATGGCAAAATAATAGTTTGGAACTCCTCCATATCACAGTAACTAAGCAATATGTTCTACCATATATCTTGGCTGACTAAAGAACCTTTTTATGACTCCCAATGCCCCTAGGGAATACTTAAATAAGCTTGACTTCCTAATTATTGTGCAAGGAAGAAGGATTTTGTAACCATCACAGAGACATAGTGGTCAAAGAATAGTCTATTATCAACAAAGGTACCAAAGCTCCTGATGACTGTGTTAGACTTAATAGACACATTACCTATATGTCACAATAAAGTAATGTTACATTTACCAAAGGAAACAATGCTGCATTTCTCATTGTTCTAGTTTCTCCAAGTCTTTTGGGTTTCTAATACCATGATGGAAATGGACCCCATTCCCAAGTCAAAGTAAAGTTCATGAAATTAGTATTGTTTCAGTCTTTGACATTAGACAGAAGTGCTCTTCACAGTAACCGCAATGTGTCCAGTACTGACTCCTTCTGCAATTCTTATGGTGTTACATATATCAGTAATACATCCAAGTATGATTGTAAATTCATTTTTATAAGACCCCTTGCTCCTACTACTATTGGAACTGTCTGGGTATCTTCCTTCCACATTGCCCTCTTTTCTGCCTGCAAATCCTGGTATTTTATTACTTTGTGTCTCTCTGTATGTAAGATACTGTAGTCACTGGGTGAAGCAATTTCAATGATCAATGCTACTTTTGTCTTCTTTTCATGGACTGCTATATCTGTTTTTCTCGCATCTATTTTTTGAACTGTTGGTAATGGGTGATCCTACATGATACGAGTTTCATAATTTTCTATAATGCTTTGTGGCTCATGTTTCCGATGTTTTTCAACTACTTCATTATTATGTTTGCACAATCTCCAATGCAATAGTCACCACATTAAGCCTTTCAGTATACAGTCCTTCTACCATTAAGATGTACGACTGTTTCCAATTCTGTTTTACAAAACCTACATTTGTCTGTTTTTTCCACATGTTCAATGGACTTTGTACACCAATGTACATGTAGTCCACTATCTTGGGCTGCCAATATCAACATTTTGTCTTTTGGTTTAAAATTTATCTCTCAACCGATCTTGATCAGCATGAGGTTGTTCCAAGAGTTTTCTATACTTACAACTGTATTTATGCATTTTCCACATTTCTTGCCTTCTCATCTGATCTTTCACCTTATATCCGTTCTTTCCTTTACTTTTTGGCACATTCAGTTGCTGTCTGATCTTTATCTACTTTTGGCCTCAGCTACAATTAGCATGTGTCATTGCATAGGTCTGAGTAGGTCGGGCCCTCAACCCACTTATCACTGGCAAATACCCATGCTCATTTCTGGCAACATTAGTCAATGTGACTGAATCACCTACAGCTATTTATTTACTTAACATTTGTTTACCGGGAAAGTCTGAATTGGACAGAGCCCATTTTCAGTGGAAGCCTGGGGAGACACACTCCAGATGCATGTATTTGGAATGGGGGAGAAAACCAGAGCACCCGGAGGAAACCCACATGAATGCAGGCAGGACATGCAGACTCTGCACAGAAGGCACCCCAGCACAGAACTGAACCAGAGAACCTCTCGCTGTGAGGTGACAAAGCTAATCACTGTACCACTGTGCCTCTACCATTGAATGGCTAGCTCTGAACAATGCTCAGTCTGTGATCCTGTTTCGCCTATCTAGATGACAGTTGTTCTATATAACTATTCCCTCCAACAGGCACCATCTAAATTCTGAGCTGCTGCCCACAACTCATTTCTTGGGTCAGTTTGAAGTGGAGACACTCAGCATGTTTTTTTGGGGGTGGGGTGGGGTGGGAGAAACCCCACAGAGACACACGGAGAACATGTAAATTCCATGCAGGCAAATGGCCAGAAGTCATGATAAAAAACACTGCTCCTTGTGCATGAGAGGGGAATAGCTTAACTATGTCTGACAAAAACATTATTTTTGTGGTGATGAATGTCCTAAAAAAGATGTGGGCAAATGTGGGGAGACATACTGTAAAAAATGTAAGCCACTGTACAAGAAATATAAGGAGGGTAGATACTTCTGGTTTTATTGTCCCATACCAGGGACAGAAAGTGTAAAACAAATTCTGTAACAGAAGGAAAGGTAGAACATAATGTTGTAACATAACGTTACTGAAAAACTTGGAGGGGTTGAAAATAATGAAAAAAGATACAGAGTTTCAAATACAAGAACAAAAGAAGTACACTTCATTATAAAGTGAAGAAGAAGAGGAGGGAGACATGAATACAAGGTAAAAGAAAAATAAACACCTGATGAGAAATCAACTGGAGGAAGACTTGAAAAAATACAAAACCTGGGAATAAAGCAATTTCAAAACAATGAGAAGGAGGATATAGGAATATTAGCTTTTAATGCACATAGTATTAAAAATGAAAGTTTAGCAGTGGTTGTGCAGTTTAAAAAACAAAAGGGCAGATGCGATGTATTCACTGGATACTAGATGTAGTCCTCAAGAAAAAAGAATGTAGTAATATGTAATTTGAGAATGAGAAAAACATGAATAAGATTGACAGCAATTTAGGCATATACTAATATAACAGAAAATTTTTGTTTGAAAATATTAAACTGTATTGACTAGGGAATATGTCAATAGTGATGGTGGGAGACTTTAAATGTAATCCAAGAAAAGAAAAAGGAAAAATAAAATAGAATATGAAGATGTTAACAATATTTGATATGATGTGGAAATTATGAGGTAGGGAAACAGGCCATGGACATATAAAAGGGGTATAATCAAGACTGAAATTGAGCATACAATTTGGTCTAATGATATGACAGAAATAAATGGATGTGTGGACACAACTGATTTCTTGCATCAGCAGTTTGGGCAAGGGTAGGAGAAGATAGTACAATTATAAAAGAGGGAAAAGGTATGAACACATTAACAAGAGATTTCAGAAATGAACAAGAAATGGAAAGAGACAGAGGTCCAGAAAAGATCAACTGACTATGAGATATTCAAGACTTACTGGTGGATTGCACATACACAGAAACATAAAAACATATATGTATGGATAGAAAAATAATACAAAGAAACAGGAAACAAGAGTAAATACAATCATATTATGAAAGAATATGAGAAAAAAAGAAAGAAATTGAGAAATGAAGTGAAAAATAAAGGAAACAGAAAAAGATATTGGAAAAATAAAGAATAAAAAATTACGTTAGCTAGACAAATATATTTACTGATACTATAAAAAAAGGAAGATCTATTATGTTTAGGAAAAGTAGTAAGAAGGAAGAATGGATATTATATTATGTGAAAAAGGTGAAGAAACGTACAAACAAAAAGATTATGGAACTTGGAGAAAATAGTGTACAAAAACATATGAAAAGGAAAAAATAACAGAAGAAAAAGAATGAAGAGTAAAGACCACATCTAACCACTAACAAAAAAAGATTTATGAAAATTATACAGAAAAGCTACATAAAAGTATATGAAGGCAATACGTGAAGTAGTCTCTGTAAATAAAGGAAAAGAGGTGACAGAAATGTTACTAATTGTAAAGGAAACAGTAGAGATGATTTTGAAAGAGAATAAGGTTTAAGACTGGTGGTTGATTTTACAGCTAAAGCATTCAATAGAGTGAGCCATTAAGCGCTATGGACATTAAAGACTTACAGTACACAAGAAAAAATTATTAAGATAATAAAGGCATGTTATGAAAAACCTCATTTACAAATTATGATGGATGGAAGGGTAAAAAGTATATATTAAGAGGGAAGTAAAACAGGGATGTGCATTAAGTATATGTTTATTTTTCATTGGATATGAATGTGATAGTACATACAGATATGACTGATATGAGATACAGAAGAGATGTCTATCTTATACAGATGATTTAGTTACTATAGATAAAAATAAAGGATGGGTAATTGAGGTTATCATACAATTTGAGTTTCTATTACAGAAGGTGGAATTACAGTTAAATGAATTGAAATCAAGAGGCTTTGATGAAATAAAAAAAACAGATAAAATATACAAAAGAAAGACTTTGGGAGTAACGTTTAGGGTATATGAGAGCACAACAGGAAAATGGGGTGAAATAATAGAAGGAATAAAAAAGTTGTCTTGATGAAAAAGTTTTATTTATCTTTGCAGAAAAAAAATGTGCTTTTTTCATTTACAGTTCAAGATTAAACCTGGTGAGAAGGGGAACAGATTATACTATTGAATGTGGATTAAATTTAAAAGCTCCTGTAATACACTTAACGTTAATGCATTTATTTTGTGTTTTGAAAGGAAAGAGAAATGCTTGTAATAGGAGAAAGGTTATATGAAAGATAAAACAATCTGGATATGTGTTAAGAAACAAAGAAAGGAAATATGGACAGGATGGAGGAAAAGAATATGACAATAAGATGAAAATTATGGAAATTAAAAACGAATATGGGAAAGAAAAAAATGGTACACGGCGATAATGGAAAAGTTCTTTAATATATCCAAGGAGGGAGTAAAAAGAAGAAGAAAGAACTGCAATAACAAACAGAAAAAAGATTTAAGAATTTCCATGAAGCAGGTGACTGTCTATGTCTACACTCTACTTGATAAATTACCTGTAACGGGCAACATGAAGTATAATATTATGGAAGAAAGACAGTGTGTTGAATATAATGTAGAAAAAGCAATACAACACTGTCTTTGGACTAGATAAACAATAAACATTTTGGGAAAAATGAATACAGGAAGGCTTTAGAAATACAAGTATAATTTTATATGGTAAGTATGACAATGCTGACAGATGTAATATTGATAAATGGAATAAAATATCTATTACAATCTAGGTAATATGGAAACGAATGTTCACTGAATTATTACACAATAAGGAAAATGATGATGATGATATTCTAGCTGAAAGACTAAGATGGTTGTGGAAGAAAGCATGGGGTACAAAAGAAAAATGTGACAAGCATGAGACGAGTAATTACATTGATTGTTTAAACTATTGTACAAAATATTGTTAAACAGGATTTTTCTTATGATGTACAGAACAGAAAAATGTAAATATTTATGATAAAAAAGAATACAAAATACATGATATGAAAGAAAATGTAAATAAAGCGCCCGTACCATTTCTGATAGATGCCATGGAATGTTTTACAGTCACCTGAGCTACCAGCAACTCAGCCAGATGGGACATTGTTTTAATGCCTCGTCTAAGGATGGCACACTCAGGAGTGCAGCACTACCCTTATTGCTGCACTGAAGTCTCAGTACTGGAAAATGAATCCACCTATGTGGTATGGGAAAAGAACCCACAGCCTTCAGATCTTCCAGCAGCAAAGGTGTGTGCTAGCTGTTGAGCTAATTTAATGTTGAGCTAGGAGAATTTGCCAGTAATCCCAGTATGGGAATACTATCAAAAGCATTGCTAAGATCCAGGCAGGCAGCACGGATGATAAGTCCAGTACTAATGGCCTCAGTAACACCTCCAAAAAACACAACCAGGCTGAGCAGGTAAAATCTGCTTTTCACAACATAAGATCCCAGTCTAGCATTGCTAGGTTGCACAACAAGTACGATCTGCACCAAGAATGAACTGAAGATGGTAATGCTGGCCAATTTCTCTCTTATACCATCAATGCTATGCTGTCCAGGCAGGAGGGAGTGTGTCAGGCATGGTGAGGAAGGTATAACGGTCTAGAATTCAGACTAGCCATTAGGTATTAGGTATTCTGCATTAAAAAAAAAAAAAAAAAATCGCAAGAATCATTTTTATTTTTACTTATTTAGCATTAATTTACTGGGATGGTCTGCCTGGGATGTCAAGCATACCCCTTTTCACCAGAGGCCTGGGTAGAAAAGCTCCATATTGAAGAGAAGGCACTTATACATTCAATAAGAATAATATAAGTAGTGAGCATAAGAACACACCAATGCAAAAAAAAAAAAAACAAATATATATATATATATATATATATATATATATATATATATATATTGCACATAAGATACAATACAACATGAGAAAGAAAGAAAAGACAGAAGTAGTGAAAGAAAGGAAGGAAATTAGCTAATTAGGTGAAATTGATGAAATTGTGAAATTAGTATAAAGGAGAATAGAGACAGAGGATATAAGTAGTTAGAGAATTGTGTGCCACATAAACAATTTATCAGTATGGTGTGTGGCATGAACATAGCCATTCGTGGTTTAAGTGATCTACGAGTAGCAGTTTGAACCTTGAGAAGGAAGATATTTATTTTATTTGGAGGGGGATGGAGTTCGATATTTTTGTAACATTGTTGGAATATAAGGAGTCTCCAGTTGTATTCTGTGATTTGATAACACATGAATATTTCACACTGAGGTGAGATTAAAACTTTTACCTTAAAGGCTTGCTACAGGGTGCAGAAAATAAAGACCAACAGGCATTCGTGTTCCCCCTTTTTTTTTTTATTTTTTTTTTAGTTTAGACTAACAGGGTTGTTCCAAGACCAACTCACTTGTGAAAGGTAGTGCACTGAAAGGTTATTCATAAACCATCATATTTCACCTACTCCGTGTTGACTTTGGCAAAGCAGGTACAAAAGGAGAGGATCAAGTCTGGTACCTTGACTGGGCAGGAAACCTCACAAATAAGGTAAGAAACATACAAGCCACCAAACAGAGAAAAAACATTCAACCCAGGGTTCAGAGCCTGCAGAGAACATAACTGAAAGAGTATCTTGTTATACCCAGCAATCGTAAATGCATTTCTATATGGTGTAAACGTCTGACTCTCCTGCGTCTCTCTAAACAAACTTTGCAGATAAGTCTCAACTAATCCCTCTGCTAACATTTAGTCAAGAAGGAGGTAAGAAAAGACAGCTTGGACAAAGCAATCATCCAGCTGAGTCAACAAATAAGAAGACAAAACAGTATGAGCCACATGCATTATTTATGAAAAGAGTAGATAATGTTATTGGTTCACTCACCAAATGCAGCAGTGACAGATGAATAGAGAATGAAGGATCAGAAGGCAGTCAAGCACACAACACCAAACTACTGATTTCATGAAATTTGCTGCAGTTCACCAAAGGCCTAAGGTAAATTACTTAAACATATATATCTGCAAATACTGTTTGATACTGCTTGTTGTAACAGCAAGCTAAACAAATTATTCACAGCAAAATTCTTAAGGGGATACACAGTGGGAAATAAGAGGTTAGTCTACGAGTTTCATTTCACAAGCTACACAGTACCTCCCATTCTGGTAACACTCGGTCAATGAGAATGTAGTAGAAGGTACAGGGAAAAGAGACAGAGAAACAGTACAGAGACCATGCACAACAACGCTGAATGATCTCCAGTCATCAGTAGCCAAAAGCTGCTCATCAAACTAGGGGGGAACTGTATTCCCCCTATGCAATTTGGCACAGTATTACACAGTTTTCTGTGAGGTTAGCCAAGTGTTCCTGTGCAGAGCACTGCATGAAACAAGGAAGAAGGCATTTACTGAGGGAAATAAATCAGAAAAATTTGGTTTTACATTTTAGGGGCAAGATATGCAAGGGATACACAGAGGAAGCAAGTAAAAGGCAGAGAACACAGAACGGTAGGAGAAGGAAAACGCAGAAAACAACAAAGGTAGAAGCAGAGGCTGCTGCAGTTAAAGCAGGTGGAAAACAGTGAACAATTTCAGTAAACAAAGATTACAGAAAAGGAAGCCCAGGCTCTTAGAAGAGAGTAAGGAGTAGGACACTATAAGGCAGGATAGTATATGACAGCAAGAGGTACACAAGGAGGGTACAGTTATGACAACAAAAGATCCAGCAATACCACAGGCACTACCTTCCAAAGCACAAGCAACAGTGTTATAAACCTTAAAATAAACAGTCACTGGCAAGGAAACATGATTAAGAACTTTTTGGGAGTAAGCCGCCACAGACATTGTAGCTTACTAACCTGC
Source organism: Protopterus annectens (assembly GCF_019279795.1). NCBI lineage: Eukaryota > Metazoa > Chordata > Ceratodontiformes > Protopteridae > Protopterus > Protopterus annectens. The sequence goes on from NC_056739.1 coordinate 840,206,999, forward strand.
CTGTAGACTACTTTGACGTGGAAATGGAATGGAAAGGCTGCCCATTTTTAAAATTCACAGTTAAAATGGATGAGGAGCAAAGAAAAATGATAAAACACATTTCTGGGGACAGTCAAGGTTCAAGCGCTGATGCTTGTACAGGTGTAAACTGACAACCAACTAGTCACAATGCATGCTTTCAACAGCAAAAATTTGGAAGGAAGCACCTAAAGCAACAGCACTCCTGCCGCAGTGGCACTTGATAACATTTTCCACTGAGTAGATGAACACCTGATGGGAAATGATAATGCAGCTGAGAGCATATTTGGAAAGGGTTTGCATGCGACCTGCCAGTCCCTCTCTCCCCGGTTCAAAAGAAATTAAAGGCTGCTCTACATATGCACTCACCTCAGGCAGAGGATGAGCTGGCGACTCACATTCAAGGTGTGAAGGGATGTTTCTTCCCTAGTTTTGGCCCCTGCAAGGAATCATACAGACCTTGTAACAAGTATACCCCCCAAAACTGTGGCTATACCCTTTAAGAAGACTACTAGGAAGTGTCCTGATGGGAGCCAGTAAGTAAACTGTGCATACAGAGGAACAGATAGTGCCCTCTATACTGAAAGGCCTCCATGCAATGACTGGCACCTCAGTAACAACTGTCATAGCAGAGGATAAAGCAAATGACAATTTGTATTAAAATTGCCCTTCCACAGTGATTACAAGAAACTTCCCACAAAGTCCAAACACTAATGCACCACAAATCACACACGATATCCAGCAAAATCATCCGGGTACCCTCAAGTAGTAAAGGCATGACCTCAAGGGTAGTTATCATCAGGACTTGATGTACTGAATATGCTCAAAAGGCAAAACCCCATGGACAGTTACCTTTTGAAAGATGATGTACCGCACATTCTGCCTGAATGTGCCATGATCCAAGACGGGACAGAAACTTTTCATCTCTGTATCAGCCAAAGAAAGGCAAGTGTATAACGAGTAGAACCCATGGCCTCCTTCTAGAGGAGGAAATGTACCTACTGACCCTTTAAGGAGCAGAACCTCACCTGTTCCAAGAACCCTGCAATGCCACTTTGATCACTTAGCAGAATCCTTTCAAGGAGATGGCCTAAAAGCTTTAAGATAGTCATCCGTGACCACCAACTAGTCTTTTGTAATAGCTCTTTAAGACAAGACAACCCTAGAGTAAAAAGGTAGCCTTACACTACAATCAGGACATTTAATTCAGAGATCAGCAAATCATCATCACCCCCCCCCCCCCATTTTCTACATGGGGTCAGGGCGTCATGTTAACTGCTGCCATATCTCAATATGCAATACCACTCTCTTGCCTTTTTCAGCACTCATGCCTAACTGTGGCATGCCTTCTCTCACACAATCCATTCACCTCTTTGCTGGATGCTCTTGTTTCCTTTTGCCCTCTTCCTGTCTGTCCCAAATCTTCTTTTACAGACTGTCTTTCTGCTTTTCTGCACATGTGCCCAAACCACCATAATCTGTTCTCCTTGACCTTTTCTGCAATTTTGAGCTACTTTGGCTTCTGCTCTTATGTCCTCATTTCTTCGTCTGCCCCTCAGTGTGCATCTTACCACCTGTCTCAGGCACTTCATCTCATCACCTCTAGCTTCCTCAAATGCTCTGCCTATACTGCCCAGGTTTTCTGGTTGCACCACTGTTTTGGAGAGCTTTTAAAAAAGAGAAAGTAATTTAATTGGCTGTACAGAGACAAGTTATTTTCCTTAATAGTAAATGTTTTATAGCTATCTGCCCCTTGTCTCATAATTTCTCTTACTAATAAACTGTTTAACGCAAACTCATAGTCTGACTCAATTCTTAACAAATAAGTAAATTGGACATCAGTATTTTCCTCCTGACGTTCCGTCCTCAATAAAAACAAATGGCAGACATGCCAGTTATTTTCCTTGGCTGACAATTACTTATTGGTCTCATCACTAACACTTGTGACATACAGAAACATAACGCATTAACTTTTCTGGTTTCCCCTGATACAAAGCTCGCACCAAGAAATAAACTAAATCAAGTTTGTAGCTGCACCATTCATAAATGAAAGATAAAACAACTTGCTCCACTTCAGCTCTGGCTTAACTACTGATTACGTTGGATATCACGTGACAATTGGTATTCAAACATACAAGGGATAAGACATGAGATATGACACTACCAACACTATCAGCTTCGCTTTCAGACTTTACAACAGTGTACAAAGTGCCAGATCACATAATGCAGTATGTGCAAGACTTAAGATGTCAGATATCCAGAGACATGTACACACGTAACAAAGGGAAGCTAACTAAGAATCAGACAGATAGATGCATCAGTAATAAAATAATTAAGTTACTCATTCCACATAAAACAGTCATTCCTGGAGTTCAAAACTAAGTAAAGAATGTATAGCCAAGTGTGTTTATCACCCCAAGGACTAAGTAACAAGCCATCTGACATGTTAATGTGCAATGGAGGGTTAGCAACAGCAAGACACTTAGCAGCTTCTCTAGAAGAATATTAGAAACGGATCTAAAAATCTGGTTAGTAGCTTGCTACTGATAAAATACTCAGGGAGTGGAGAAAAAAAGCTATACCGACATTCTTTCTACAAACACCTAAAGACGGCAGCAGTTCAGAGTCACTGTAACCAAGGAATCATGTCAATTGATCAATGACAAATAAACTCCTGTCCTCTGAAATAAATCTAGCCAGAAGTATTTTCAGTGAACATCAGGAGTATTTTTTATTTTACAAAGGGACAACCCCCCCTGCACCCCGTATGTGAGGGGACATCCCCACAACCCTGAACCTAAACTTATTCTGAGCTCAAACACTGAAAAATGCCTCTATCACTGAAAAAGTGTCTGATGGTAATTCTTCCTACAACCATTATTGAGAGAACCATTGACCTACAGCTTACTTAAGACAAGGGGTGCATAAAGGAGAGAGACCGTGCTATGTTTTGCAATGGACATAAACATACACTACAGTCATAAAACAGAACTTCATTTCATTACAGGCAGTCCCCAAGAGATTACTTAGAGTGAAACAAATTACAGAAGTAGAAACTACTTATAATGATGTGGAGACATTAGTACTGCAAAGAATATCAACATATAATGAAAAATATTTGTGGGGTTTTGTAAGTATTTTACGTTTAACTATAAAATGGAACTAACAGCAACTATACCTATCATGAAAACAAGCATTACCATGGTGTGTGTGTGTGTGTGTGTGTGTGTGTGTGTGTGTGTGTGTGTGTGTGTGTGTGTGTGTGTGTCTTGGTCTCTCTGAATCAGATATTGATGCTCAATCTGAGATTCTACACACAGGTACCACACATTCTTTTAATAATTTCTCAATTTACAATTTTAGCAATATTATCCTAAACAGGGCGCATTTTGATCTCCTCAGCAAAGGATTTAAATTTATTCCCAGCACCCGAGGGGATTTAGTTAAAACCATAATAGATATGAAGCTGTTTCTTAGGAAAGTGAACCTGCAAGCCATTTTACCAACTTCCTCATCTAACATTGCACAACCACATCCTGCTCTTACTAGACGTAGCACCTACAACCCCCCACTCCTCCCACAAATAAAGAACCTGGAGATGGTTTTAGAAAAAGAGATTAGAAAAGAATTTAAACATCACCACATGGTATACAATCTCACAGAAGAAGAACATACAACACTAGAAGAATTAAAGAAAAACACCTCAATAAGAATTATGAAACCAGACAAAGGAGGGGGAGTGGTAATAATGGAAAACATTATATACGAAGGAAAAATGAACAAAATTCTTCGCGAAGAAAGTAAATATAGAAATGTTTCTATGGATGAAGTTCAATTGGCCTATCAAAAGATAGACATGGCACTTGATCACATGATTATGGAAGGAACAATCAACAATAATACGTACAAATTTTTATCAGTGCCAAAACCAAAGATTCCAATCATATTCGGCATTCCGAAAGTCCACAAAAATGTAAGTGACCCTCCATTGAGACCGATTGTGTCGGCCGATTGTTCAAAGACTCTTCCTATGGCTAAATTTGTGGATAATAAGATCAAACACATTTGCAATAATTTTGGACATATATTAAAGGACTCATGGGATCTACTAAGAAACATTACATCAAATCTCTTTTCTGAGAATTTGATTTTTGTCACCATTGATGTGGTAGACCTTTTTACATGTATCCCACACAATGAAGGGATGAGCATTTTTGAAGATATGGTTTTTATGGACAACATTCTAACACATTCAGAAAAGGTCGCTTTAGTGGGACTTATGGACAATATATTGAAGTACAATTTCTTAATATTCAATGGAGAATTTTATCAACAATTAAAAGGGGTAGCAATGGGGGCGGCGTGTGCACCTACTTACGCCAACATTGTTCTAGCAGGTTGGGAATTGAATTATATTCTGAATTCAGAATTTCAACAATACTGGTCCTTATATCGACGCTTCCTTGATGACATCGTCATTTTTTGGACAGGGGGTAGTGAAAAATTGACTGCATTCTTGGAATATATTAACAATACTACCTCTTATTTGAGATTCACACACTCCTGTTCCTTCGACAAGCTACAATATTTGGACGTCGAGGTCCAAAAGAATAAGAATTCCAAAGACTTCGAAACTAAAATATTCCGGAAGAATACCTTTTGCAACTCCTTCCTGCATTTCAACAGTGCACACCCGCCTCATTGCAAGAAAAATATTGTCAAAGGACAATTTGTAAGAGGTTGTCGAATGACGAGCAGGGACGAAGATTTTCATATTGAATGTAACATTTTAGAGGCTATGTTCCTTGCTAGAGGATACCCACTTGAGTTTATAAAAGACATTAGAACAGAGGTGGAACAACATAGACAGACAAAATTTAAACCTATTAAGGGATGCTTGACCAACAATAATGACCACGGTACAAGTGAGTACATCATAGATGGTCGGCCAAACATTAACATGAGTAACACCCCAGCTGATTCTGACTATCAATCAGCACTTGTCTTAGAATTCAATGTATTCAACTCCAAGATAAAAAGAATGATTCAAACAGAGTGGGAAAAATTTATTTCCTTTTCTGATATTCCAAACATAAAAGGAAGAGCACCAAAAATGGTATACAAGAATGCACGCAGCATAAAAAAAGTCTTAGAAAATAATCAAACAAAAGAAACTAACAACCATCTAGAGAGGACACGATCCAGCAATACCTCCCATGGAACTTTTCAATGTGGACACTGTAAACAATGTCCCTATATTTCTAACAAAAGAGAAATTTTTCTTGAAGCCAGAGATATAAACATATACAGTACAGGTCAATTCAACTGTGAGTCCCAGGGAGTGGTCTACTTGGCAACGTGCTCAAGATGCATCTCTTATTATGTTGGGAAAACAGAAAGAGTATTGAAGAGGAGAATTTATGAACATCTATACGAAATACAAAAAGCAAAGGACACTAATGCGTTGTTTAAACATACAAAAACCTGCAAGGAGGCTAAGTTTTCCTTTTTTGTTTTGGAACAAGTGAAAAAAGAAATCAGAGGAGGTCCCTGGGAAGAATGGCTTGAATACAGGGAACTTTATTGGCAAATACTATTAGAAGCCAACAAACAACCGGGTCTAAATGAATGTATTTCTATAGTCCCAGCTCTAAAATTGAGATCAACTAAAGTGTGAAATACAGTATTTTTAAATTACTCTCAAAGAACAGTAGATGGCACTGTTGTTCATTATTCACTTTCCTATTTACAAACATAATCCAGCATTCATATCAACATAACAAATAGTTTTAAAACAATTTTATCTATTTACACTGGTTTTATGAATTTAATTATATAAAACATATTTTTTAATCAATTTTAAAAGGTTTTACAAATTAGAACAATTTTAAAAGAAAGTTTAACAGGTCCTACATGTCATTTTTAGCAAGCTAAGGATTTATTATAATGAGCTCTTTAGGTTGTCACTATTACTAGTGGCTTAAACAGGACGCTATGGTTTTAATTGGTCTTTTTTTCTTTGAATTCTACTATATAAAGGTGAATCAATTAATTGTTTTTGTCTGATGAAGTCGAAGCTCTTAGCTGACGAAAACGCATGTACTGGTTTTAAAGCGTTTACTGTGTGATCAACTTGTGGATTTATTTCTGTTACCAGAATAAAGTGCGGTTTGAGTGCGCTGTTTCCAGCTTTCTTTGGTGTGTGTGTGTGTGTGCTCACGTGTACAGAAAAAGGAAATTTCTTAAAACTAGTCCTTTTACTTACTGCTGTGGGATCTTTGAGGTGTAACTGAGTTGCCGTAACTTGCTTAAAGCCACCAGGATAACTGTAAAAAAAAAAACAGGATTAGTTACTCTAGCCTTAGTCAAGCCTCTGCCTTTTGAATGAAAAATAACTCAACTTAATCAATGAAAGAAAACATCAAGTTCTCAGGTAGAGTTGTGTGGTTAACTTACCATAGCAGTAGATGTTCAAATGGGTCATTGCTGCAGTGGCCATCAGCTACATGGGACATATCCTGCCAAGGACAGATATCTGAGCAGTCTACAAAGCTTTGGGTGCCTTCCACATTCACAGTACAAAGAGGACATACAGGCATGCCAAAATTTAGGGCTTTCTTGACAAATAGGGAGGCTGAAGCTTAAAACTCTAAGTAAAGTTAGGCACAAAAAAGTGACAGTGACCCCTAACTCTGCTAGAGGAAGACAGAAAAATAAAAAGGAGGGAAGGTGTTAGTACTTTAATAATGATCTATTCATAAAAGTACAGTTTTGTACCTACCATAAATGTAGATGTCCGATAGATATGCAACTGCAGTCCTTACATATGGGTTGTCCTGCCTCAGGCAGCCCTCGGTCGGCTGGATTCCAAAGTCTGGGTCCGGCGTCGGCTGATGTCGCCTCCTCCCCAACGTCAGAGCAGCTGGGGTATAAAAGCATCAGCCGACGCCATCTTCCTCAGTTTTTCTTGCCCCAGATGCCAGGTGCCCTCCAAGGAAGGCTAAATTTAGAACTGGATAAAAATTCCAGACATACACAATAGCAATAAACAGATACACCATAACAGATATCCCCAGCTAAGTATAAAAGGAGGGAAGTGGACCCAATACACAGAGGGGTAGGAGGGAGGGAAAACCTGACTGCAGTTGCATATCTATCGGACATCTACATTTATGGTAGGTACAAAACTGTACTATGTCCTTCAAGAATGCAACTGCAGTCCTTACATATGGGTTGAATACCATAGCCAAGCTGGGGTGGTAGGTTCTAAGATAAGGATGGTGTAGCTAAAATGCCCTGCAGGACTGCTGAAGCAAAGCCTGCTCGGGATCTGGAATATAAAGGCAGGTTGTAGTGCTTGGAAAATGTATGCACGGAGCTCCATGTAGCAGCTTCTAGAATGTCCTTTGTAGCCACCCCCTTAGGAAGGCTGTGGAGGTGGCTGTAGCCCTGGTGGAGTGTGGCCTGATATCGGCTGGCACACCCTTTCCATGGAAAGAATAACAGAATCTGATGCAATGTCCAATCCATTTTGAAATTGTTTGTTTGGAAATTGCCTTTCCTTGCACTCCAGGAGCGTATGCTACAAATAGTTGGTCAGACTTTCTGTTGGCCTTTGTTCTGTCCAAGTAGTAACGTAGTTGTCTGTGTATGTCCAAAGTGTGCAGCAGCTTTTCCCCTTTATTTTGAGGATTGGGGAAGAAAGTAGGCAGGTGAATTGCTTGATTTAGAGACACCCTGGATATCACTTTTGGCATAAAAGAAGGATTGGTTCTTAAAGAAACCCTGTCCTGATGAAAAATGAGAAATGGAGGTACTGCCATGAGGGCCTGTATCTCCGAAACTCTTCTTCGTGAGGTAATTGCCAACAGGAAAACTGTTTTCCAGGAAAGAAATTGCAATTCTGAAGATGCTGCTGGTTCAAAAGGAGGAAGAGTTAATTTTTCCAACACGAAGTTGAGGTCCCATGCAGGCACTGGTGGTTTTCTGGGAGGTTTGATATTCTTTATCCCTCTTAGAAATTGTCTTAGCAAAGGATGTGAAAACACAGGTGGATCAGTGTTGTATTTTGCTGAAATTGCTGAAGCGTGTATTTTTATGGAAGAATAGGAAAGTCCATTATGCAGCATTTCTGCCAAGTATTCCAGTATCTGTGGGATGCTCATTACTGATGCATCCTGTCCCTTGTTGGTATTCCAGATGTTGAATCTCTTCCATTTGGCTGAATAAGTCTTTCTGGTGGAAGGTCTGCGTGCTTCCAATAATATCTGTTGAACTTCCTTGGAGAGAGAGATATGGGGAGAAATCATGGAACCCTCCAAGCTGTCAGCTGCAGAGTTTGCAGGTTGGGATGAACCGTCCTGCAATTGTGCTGAGTCAAGAGTAGAGGCCATTGAGGCAGGGGCCACGGCTTGGTGCAAGTTATGCTCCTTAGTAATGGATACCAGTGCTGTCTTGGCCAATCTGGAGCTATTAAGATGCCTTTCGGTTGCTCTGCTTTTATCTTCAGTAACACCTTGGTCATTAATGGTAGAGGTGGGAATGCATATATTGTTAGAGAGTTCCAGCTGAATGAGAGAGCATCTATTCTCCAGGCTTGTGGATGGTGTGTCCTCGAGCAGAACTTTTTCAGATGATGATTGAGGTGGGAGGCAAAGAGATCTATGTCCGGCCTCCCCAATGCATGAGTTATTTGTGCAAAAATGTCTGGATGCAACATCCATTCGATGGGGTCCAGGATGTTTCTGCTTAGACTGTCCGCCAGAACATTGTCCCTGCCCGGAACAAACTGGGATTGCAGCTGTATGTTCAGTTTCAGGGACTTTTCCCAAAGAGTCATTGTTAGTCTGCAAAGGGGGTAAGAATGAGTACCTCCCTGCTTGTTTATGTACCACATAACAGTGGTGTTGTCTGTCTTTATTAGCAGATGACCTTGTTGAAGATATTTTCCGAAGGCCTCGATTGCATGAATTACTGCTAACATCTCTTTTTGATTGCTGTGTAGATGCACTTCCTGGGGGGACCATTGCCCTTGAATGCATCTGCCCTCCATGTGCGCCCCCCATCCATGGTCTGAGGCGTCTGTTGTAATGGTTTGGCTTGTTTGAGGTTTGTTGAAAGGCATATCTTTATTTAACTGGCTTGCTTGGGCCCACCACAAAAATTCCCTTTGTAGACATGGGATGAGTGGGATAATTGCTTCCAAGTTGTGGCTGTGTTGAGTCCATAAACTTTTTAGGTACCATTGTAGTTTTCTCATGTGTAGTCTTGCCAGTGGAATCAGTAGAATGCAAGATGCCATGAAACCCAGGGCCTGCAGGATTTTCCTTGCAGTCATCTGGGTGAGCTTTGCTAGGCTTTTGAAGTAATGTGGTAATTGTTCTTGCTTCTCTTCTGTGAGGTAAGCCATTTGTGATTCTGTGTCTACTTTGGCTCCTAGAAAAATTATTTGTTGGGATGGCAGTAGTCTTGATTTTTCTAAGTTGACTGTGTATCCCAAAGCCTGTAGTAAGTGAATGACATAATTCAAGTTTTTTGTCAAGGTTTGCTTGCTGTCCGCTTGTATAAGGCAGTCGTCCAGGTAAGGGTATATTTGTATCCCCTGGAGTCTGCAGTGTGCAATTACTGATGCCAGGCATTTTGTGAATACTCTGGGCGTAGTAGATAAGCCAAAAGGCAATGATGAGAATTGATAATGCTCTGACCCTGCAAGAAATCTGAGGTATCTTCTGCAACTGTGTCTGATTGGGACATGCAGGTATGCCTCCTTGAGGTCCAGAGTAACCAGCCAAGACCCCTTGCCCAGCATGGGAAGGAGTTGCTGTAGCATTAGCATTTTGAATTTTGGAACAATGAGAAAAGTGTTTAGAGCGGACAAGTTCAGTATAGGTCTCCATTGCTTTTCTTTTCTTGGAACAAGGAACAGTCTTGAGTAAAATCCATGGCCTTGTTCCTGAGGAGGAACCTTTTCTATTGCTTTGATTTGTATCAGCTTTGAAACTTGTACGAATGCCTCTGCCCTTTGATTTTGTGGCAGGTTTGGCATGCCTTGTCTTGTTGGTAAAGTATGGAAGTGGAATCTGTAGCCTTGGTCTATTATGTCCAGAATCCATTTGTCCTTTGTTAAAAAGTGCCAATTTTTTGAAAATAAGGATAATTTTCCGCCTAAAGAAGCTTCTCTCTGAGCTTTGGTCGGCGGTGTCAAAGTCAAGTCATTGAGATTGTCCCTGTGGAGCAGTAGAAGTCCCTGCGCCACCTCTCTGATTAGTCGGTTGCCATTGGTGTCCCCTGTAGGAGCCTCTGTATTGCCCTCTCCCTCGGGCACGCCTGTTTTTTCCCCTTTGAAACTTGTCAGTGTCTGGAAAGGACCAATTCTTAGGCCAATTCCTGCTGAACCTTGGTGGCTGAACCTGGAGGAAATCTTTGACTGTTTGCACTGATTTAGCCTTTTCCTCAATTGATTTCAACACATCCTGAGCATTAGCACCAAATAGCTTGTGTTTTTCCAGAGGTGCATCTAGAAGCTTTACTTTAACATGATCTGGCAATGCTTGTTCTTTCAACCATGCATGTCTACGTATGACGGCCCCTGTCATAGCTGCCCTACATGAAGCTTCCAATGCATCATAACCACACTGAAGAAAATGATTGCTAACCTGCTGTGTATTATGAACCAAATCCTGCAAGGCCTTTCTATCTAAAGACTCAGGAGAGGCTAACTTTTTCTGTAAATCATCCATCAAGAAATCCTGATACTGAAACATATGAAAAAGACAGTGAAGGGCCCTCATGGCAAGAGTGGTTGAGGTATAAACTTTTTTGCCCCACCTCTCCAGGGACCTAGCTTCCCTGTCTGAGGGCAAAGGATTTTTGGCCGTGGATGTGGCCACTCCTTTGGGCCCCTGGGAAATAGTTTCTTTATCAACAGAATGGGCCTTAAAGAAATGTTTATGAGTTTCAGGAACCCTGTAGTATCTGTCTGGCTTGACAGGAGCAGGGGGGAGAGAATCAGGAGAAGCACTCGAATCTGAGTACACATCATCCAGTACATCTAACACTGGAGGGATAGCTAAAGGCCTGTGCTGGGGAAGCTTAAGGAAGGTACGAAGCCGTTTCCTGGAGTCAGAGAATTCCTGGCCTTGCCACTGAAAATGCTCTCTCATGGAGTGGAGAATTTCCCCAAAAGAAATATCCTCAGGAGGAGAGGCAGAAGGAATAGATTCCTCCGCATCAGAATCCTCGTAGGCCCGGAAGGACTCTTCCTGGGTATCTGAGTGATCTGACTCACCAGAGGCTTCATCAGAAGAAAGGGCGTCTGTCTGCTCAACCCTGGGCCTTTTGTCTGAAGGCGGCTGAGAACCTCTGTCAGGATGAGCCTGGGAACCTCTGATTGAGGAAATTAGATCTGCAGCTAAAGTCATGATCTGTTTATCAGTAGTGGGCTGAGGCAAAGATTTAGGAGGGTGAGACTTAGTCTGGCTGGAAGCCATAGCACGTGTGTAGGCCTTGATCGACATAGACATAGGAGGCCTAGCCGCCCTACGTGCTGGAGTAACTTTGTCCTCCGGTATGGTCTCGGGCAAATCTTGAGCTTCAGTTTCTGGAGGAAAATCAACAACCGGCACCGGCGTAGGCTCCGGGGCCGAAGTAATCGGTAAAGCGGTGTCGTCGGTCTGGAGCGGTGGAATAACCGCCTCAGAAGAGACCGATGCACTCGCGGTAGTTTTTGGTGTGGTGTCGGTGGAAGTCGCGGGCCGAGAATGTCAGTCCCGGTCTTTCCGTTTTTTGGAAATATGTGATGTCGGTTGTTCCGACGGCATGGTATAAGAGTATTTTTCGCCAAAAACGTCTTCAGCAAACTCTGCCCGACGCCTGAGTGTGCGCTTATTGAAGCAAGCACAGGCAGCACAGGCCGAGACGTCGTGGTCTGGGCCAAGGCAGGGAAGGCAGTAAGAATGGAAGTCCTTATGAGGTATTTGTTTACCACAAGACAAACAGTTATTAACTTTTGCAGTTTTATCTGACATCGGCTGAGGCAAGAAAAGGTTCCCCAACGGGGTACTTAGCTTTTTGATGACTTCGGATACGTAAAACACAGGAGCTGACCGACCGGCACTTGCGAACTGCTTCTGCTTCGGACACCGCGCGGCAAGAAAGACTGAGGAAGATGGCGTCGGCTGATGCTTTTATACCCCAGCCTCTCTGACGTCGGGGAGGAGGCGACATCAGCTGACGCCGGACCCAGACTTTGGAATCCGGCCGACCGAGGGCTGCCTGAGGCAGGACAACCCATATGTAAGGACTGCAGTTGCATTCTTGAAGGACATCCTTCTGTTACAGTAATTTAACATACACAACTGTACTACATATCAAAACTGCAGTAGCTTTTAGCTACAGGGTATAAGTACTAAAGCTTAAGAAGAATGCGTGATGGGACACGGGCCAGAATATAGGAAAACAACTCTAGCAAATGCTGTTCTAGTTTTTATAATGCCTAGTGAAAGTGTATACTTAGGAACAATACCCGCCTTTAAAACAGCTCAAGAGTCCAGAAGCAGACATGGTTCTGATAGCGAGACTTGATATTCTAATGAGGATTTTTGCCATGCCAAGAGTAACAAAACCAAATGATCTGAGCCAGCTAATCTGAGATGGTTTGCTTAGAAACTGTCTGTCCTTTTTTTGCCATCAAAAGAGGCAAAAAGTTTCAAATTTTCTGAAATCTTTACTCTTCTCAAGGTAAAATCTGAGGTACGAAGAATTTTATCACCACTATTTTGGAATCCAGGAAAGAACACAGGGAGATGAATGGTCTAGTTTAAAGCAAATTCTGAAACAACCTTAGCCATAAAAGAAAGGGTTTGTTCCAAAACTTACCATGATCTTGTGGAAAAACAAAAAGGCTAACTAGACAAAGGCCTGTAATGCACAAATCTGTCAAGGCAGTAGTCAGAGCAATGAGCAAGGCAGTCTTCCGGGAAAGAAACTTTATAGAAGAACTTGCAGGAGGTTCAAAATGGGAAAGTTTCCAGTTTGAGCAGATGAGGTGGTGGCTAGCAAAGGCTGCTTGGCCTTGGTACTATGGATGTTAAAAAGACCTTCTCTTCTGATTCTTGGAATATCATTTATTATTGTTAACCAGGGTAGAGCACTGTTCACAGAGGATCATTTTCAGGAAAATCTGGGAGGCAACACAGCAATATATGGACAAACTCAAAGAACATAAAGTGAATACTCAGTGATCAAAAATGGACAAGCATAAAGAATGCATAAGAACTGGACAGCATACTAAAAAGTTGCTTGATACAAATATAGCACATAACCATTTTATATACTCAGCAAACTTTAAGGCATTGAGCTATACATAAACTGGTGCAAATCATTAGCACTGAGCACTTGCTGAAGCACCTATATTTAACAAGATTTACTACTACAGATTTTCAGGGAAGTGGTACGTTTTACGAAAAGTGTTCCGAGTGTAATGTAGGCTGTTTCTCCTGTTACTAAGTTGTTTTATGTGGAAGTTAGGGCAAGTATGTAAGCAGAGTCAAGTAATGTTACCTTTATATGTAGCATTGGGAGACTGCTTGGTTAGAGAGATGAACTTTCAATTTTCCTGAAAGTAGGGCTGGTGAATTTATCAGTTATGCAATAAGGGATGGATTCCCATATTACAGGCCATGACTGAAAATGGGTTTTCAGTTTTAGTGTGGTGAACGAAGTAAGGAGTTTGATAGCAGAGCTGGACAATGATTGCAGGTCATATGGGATTTGTCCTTCTGAAAATCTGCTAGCAAAAGAATGAAAAGGATTGTTTGTTGATAAGTGAGGCAAAATGGAGCCGAGCAGAATGTAATCTAGTGTGTGATAGGTAGCCATTTGACTTTATTGAGTAGACAGTTACAAAATGCAGATGTTACTGGTGGTAAATTGAAGAAGGGAGGGGTTTCTTTTTTTGAAGTGGAAGTCCACATTCCAGCTGTGATAACAGGACTCCTTTACCTATGGTGATCCTATATCACACAGACAGGAAGTGAGAGATATTTTTTGTTCAAAACAGAAATGTATTAACTTTAGCTTTACTAATCTGTATATGATGCTGAATGTGGCTTATAGCCAGATACCACTCTATTTGCTTGTCGGCACATTATCAAGGTGTTCTTTATTGTTGTGCATGACTGACAAGTTTAAAGGAGCACTTGTGAAGTCTTCGAGAAGTCTTCACATAGCAGTTTTTATTTTCTTTCTGTTTACTACAAGTTTGCGTTGGTTGTAGCCTGTTAGTCAAAATAGCGAGGGCCTTGCAGATGATGGAGGTAGGGAGGCATTACAAGTAAACAGGGCTGCCAGACATCACTATTTGAGCAGGACTATCCCGGGATCAGCAGCCCAACTCTGAGTCCCGCACTGTCAGTTAAACTACCAGTGAAAGCCTCTGCTTTGCGATTTATGATTGGCCTGTACGCCAGTATATGAGCCAATCATAAATCGCAAAGCGGAGCCACTTCTGTTCAATGCGGAATACTGAGCTGTTCTGCACTACACAGAAGAGGCACCGCTGTGTGATTTTTGATTGGCTCACATAGCTGTATACAGGCCAATCATAAATCACAAAGTTGAGTCACTTCTGTTCAGTGCGGAACAGCAGGCTGTTCTGTACTGAACAGAAGAGGCTCTGCTGTGCGAATTTTTGACCGACTCATATACTGGCATAACAGCCAATCAAAAATTGCAAAGCAGAGCCACTTCTGCTTAATGCAGAACTGCCTGCTGTTCTGCACGAATGAAAGACTTTTGTTTTTTTTTTTTTGTCCCTACTTGGCCCTTCAGAAATCTGGCAACCCTGCCTATAAATTACCAAGTTGTCTATATAAAGTATAATGGGCGATGTGGGAAGGTCACAGGAACACTTGCTTTTATACAAGAAGAAGAGAACTGACCTTTGGGGACACAGTTTTAAATGTGGGCTGTGATGGAGAACGAAGACCCATGTCTACTGTGAAATAATGATTTGATAGGAAGTTACTAAACCTTTGGGTTACTAGCGGTTTCATTTCAGGGTGCAACAGAAAGAGAAGTAATAGTAGAGATGTTAGTGGTAGTAAGGGTGGTCAGTGGTATCAAAGAAGACGCTACAGAACCAAAAATCAGACAAAATAAACTTCTCACTGATAAGGCAGCCATCATGCCTTTAAAGAGGTCATCTTCAAAGGCATAGCTGGTCGGGTCAAAGAGAACATTTTCCATGAAGAATGCATTCAGAAAGTACAGTTGTGTACACTTACCATAAATGTAGATGTTCGAGTGTATTCATTGTTGCAGTCATTACATTTTGGTAATCTGCTGGCAGGTTGCCCTCAGTCGGCCTGATTAACAAAGTCTTGGGTCCTGCGCTGGTTGCTGTACCTTCTTCCATGACGTCAGGTCATCAGGGGTATAAAACATGGAGCCGATGCCATTACATCAGTTTGTCTTGCCCCAGATGTCAGGTGCCCCCCAAATGGGGAGCAAAATATATATATATATATATATATATATATATATATATATATATATATATATATACACATATATATATATATATATATATATATATATATATATACACACACACACACACACACACATATATATATATATATATATATATAAATATATGCACATAAAAAACACAAAAAAATACCTCCAAACAAAAGCAAATACACCAAAAAGGCTTTTAAGCATAATAAAAGAAAGAAGAGGTATAGTAAAAGAAAAACAGGGGGCTGGAGGGAGGGTAACCAGGACTGCAACAGTGAATACACTCGAACATCTACACTTATGGTAAGTGTACACAACTGTACTATATTCATCGTGTTTCACTGTTGCAGTCATTATATTTGGGTAGATTCTCTAAGCTAAGGTTGGGAGGATGGATTTATACAGCATTAGGACCAGCTATAAGGCCCTGCAAAACAGCAGTGGCAAAGCCAGCTCTGGATTTAGAGAAAATTGGTAAGTGATAATGCTTTGTGAAAGTATGAACTGAACTCCAGGTAGCAGCTTCTAGAATATCCCTGGTAGGAACACCTCTGAGAAAGGCTGCTGAAGTAGATGCAGCCCTGGTGGAATGAGATCTGATCCCCTGGGGGATAGGTTTTCCATGGTGCTTCTAACAGACATTAATACAATGGCTTATCCATTTAGAAATGGTTTGCTTTGAAATAGCCTTCCCCTCTGCGCCTGCAGCAAATGCTACCAGCAGTTGTTCAGATTGTCTTCGAGATTTAGTCCTGTCCAAGTAGAATCTAAGTTGTCTGTGTACATCCAATGAATGCAGAATCTGCTCTCCCTTGTTCTGTGGATTGGGAAAGAAAGTTGGCAAATGAATGGACTGATTAAGAGCCACACTGGATACCACCTTGGGCATGAATGATGGATTGGTCCTGAGTGATACCCCGACTGCATGAAAGATAATGAAAGGCTCCACTGCCATAAGGCCTGTAATTCAGATATCCTTCTAGCTGAAGTGATTGCTAAAAGGAAGGCTGTTTCCAGGAAAGAAATTTTAAGTCTGCAGTTGCAGCTGACTTGAGAGGAGGTAGAGTGAGTTTCTCCAATACAAAGTTAAGGTCCCAGGCAGGGGTTGGAGCTCTCCTGGGTGGTCTCAAGTTTTGGGACCCTCTGAAATACTGCTTTAGAAGACGATGAGAGAAAGGGGGGGGTCTGTGTTGTAATGAGCTGAAATGGCTGAGGCATGGATTTTTATGGAAGAAAAAGACAGGCCCTTATGAAGTGTCTCAGTTAAGTATTGCAAACTCTGAGGTAAATTGGGCACTGCTGTGCTTATCCCTTGTGACTGATTCCAGGCACAGAATCTTTTCCATTTGTCAGCATAAGATTTTCTAGCACTAGGTCTTCTCGCCTCCAAAATGACATCCATCACAGGTTTGCTGAGGGATGCTAAGGGTGAATTTAAGTGATTAGCCAAGCTGCAAGATTCAATGTTTGGAACTGAGGGTGCGGAATTTGGTTCTCCTGCTGAGACCGTAAGGACGGTGTCTGAGGCAGGTGCCATGGAGAAATGTGTGACACACTGTGCAGGAGTGGGTACCTGTGTTGGCAAGGCCAGTCTGGAGCAATCAAAATAATTTTTGGTTTGTCCTGTTTTATTTTTAGTAGAACTTTGGAGAGCAAAGGCAGAGGGGGAAAGGCATAGACTGATAGGTTTTTCCAGCTGAAAGACAGAGCATCCACTTTCCAGGCTTTTTTGTGATGAGTTCTTGTGCAAAATCTGTCCAACTGGTAGTTCTGGGGTGAGGCAAAAAGATCTATGTCTGGGCTCCACCATTTGCATGTCAGCATGTTGAAAATCCGTGGCTCCAGTTTCCATTCATGAGGGTCCATGAGATTTCTGCTTAGTTCACCTGCCAGACCATTCTGCTTTCCTGGCAGAAATTGAGCTTGTAGTTGTACTTGGTAGCTCAAGGCCGTGTTCCACAATGCCAAGGCTAGTTTGCAGAGGGGGTAGGAATGTCCCCTGCTTGTTTATGTACCACATAACCATGGTGTTGTCCGTCTTTATTAGTAATTGTCCTGGATGAAAGTAGTCCTTGAAGGCTGTCAGTGTATTCTGAACAGCTAGCATTTCTTTCTGTTTGATATGAAGGTGCATTTGATTTGGGCTCCATTTGCCCTGAATGCACCTCCCTGCCAGATGAGCCCCCATGCATAGTCTGATGCATCTGTAGTTAGGGTTTGGGCGGCAAGGGGTAGTGTGAATGGCAGTCCCTTGTTTTGGTGGCAGGCCTCTGCCCACCATAGAAACTCTAGGCGCAGGCAAGGTATGATAAGAATCATTGTTTCCAGGCTGTGACAATGTTGACTCCATAAACTTTTTAAGTACCACTGAAGTTTCCTCATATGCAGTCTTGCATATGGAATTAGAAGAATGCATGAGGCCATGAATCCCAAAGGCTTGCTGTATTTGCCTTGCAGATAGCAGGGTTTTTGTGGCCGCCTGTTTGAAGTAAGTCACCAAATGAATTTGCTTTTCTGGCATAAGGAAAGCCATCAGGGCAGTTGTATTCAAGCTTGCACCCAGGAATGTAATTTTTTGAGAGGGTACCAGTTGAGATTTCTTTTCGTTTATGGTGTACCCTAGACAGGTTAGAAGTCTTTTTACAAACGCCAGATGTTTTAGAAGAATGGCCTGGTTTTCTGCCTTAATTAGACAATCGTTCAGGTATGGATAAATTTGAAAATTTCTTTGCCTGCAAAATGCAATTACTGGAGCCAGGCACTTTATGAATACCCTGGCTGCAGTAAACAAGCCAAAGGGCAATGCAGAGAACTGATAATGCATGCAGCTTGCTTTGAAGCGTAGAAATCTTCTGCAAGATTCCCTGATTGGGATATGCAGGTAAGCCTCTTTTAAGTCAAGAGTTGCCAACCAGGCATTCTTGCCTAGCATAGGCAATAACTGGTGAATAGTCAGCATCTTGAATTTTGGAATGTCCAGAAAGGTGTTTAGAGTAGACAGGTCCAGAATTGGACGCCATGATTTGTCTTTTCTGGGTACCAGGAAAAGTCTGGAATAGAAACCTTGTCCCTTTTCCTCTTCTGGTACTAGATGAATAGCCCCCATGTTTAGGAGGGAAAGTACTTGTTTCTGAGCCTCTGCCCACTGATTTGGGGGCAGGTAAGGCCATCCGTTTGGAGTTGGCAGCGTGTGGAAATTAAATCTGTATCCCTGGGACACTATATTTAAAATCCATTTGTCCTAGGTTATAAGTTGCCAATTTCTTGAATGAAGAGCCAGTTTTCCCCCCAAAGGGGCGGCTAAGAGGTAAGTGCTTGGTAATTTCAAAGGGAAGTCATTGAGACTGTTTACCATAGGGTGGTGCCTTGTTGTTTCCAGATTTGGAAGTGGAACTACCCCCAATTGCTTAGTTCTGAAAGTCCCTTGGTACCAACACCTTTGCCCAACGGTTCTTGGAATTCATAAATTCCAACCCCCTGGATCAACTAATCCATAGTCCCACCAAGGGCTCCAATATCCTAGACCTGGTCATTACCAACATGGGAAATCGATGCTCCACACCTACGGTCACCCCCTCATTAGTCAGGTCTGACCATAAGCTAATCACCCTTAACATCCACATCCCACCCCCACTCCCCAGTAAGGAAATCTCCATAAAAAAACTTCTCCAAAGCCAACTTCATGCTACTCAAGTCAGAAGTGACAAACTTCATGACACCCATGCAGACGGGAACTGAAAGTTCAACTGCTGAATCCTACACTAAGGCACTGTACGAGCACATCCACTCAAGCATGAATTGTGCCATCCCAAATAGAACCAAGATGCTCTCATCCAAAAAAAGGAAGCCAATCTGGTGGTCCCCTGCCATAAACAAACTTTACAACAAAAGGAAGAAACTGTTGCAGAAAAGAGGAAAATCCCAGGATGCAAAAAAAATCCTTACCAGCCTCAGTAAGAAACTGAGATCCCTCATAAAATCCTCCAAAGCTAGTTACAAAAATAAAATTGCCAAAGATTCCAAAGACAACCACAAGGCATTCTATAACTATGTCAAGAATCTAAATGGCAATGCTCAGATCTGCTCTGAGCTAAAACAGAATGGCATTAAATATACTGATCCCAAGGATATTGCCAATATCCTGGCAGATCGATTCAGTGCCAACTTCACCTCCCTCTCACCTCCTAAAGGGCCCATCTCAATACTGGAAGATTGCCAAATTCCGGTAATAACGGCCACACAGGTAAAAAGCGCACTCTCCAAAGCTAAGAATACAGCATCCATGGGACCAGATGACATCCCGGGCTGTGTACTACATGAACTACAATATGAACTAGCACCTCACCTAAGTGTTTTGTTTAATCATAGCCTCACCTCAGGTTTCGTGCCCACTGAGTGGCGCAGAGCTACAGTTATCCCACTCCACAAGGGGGGATCCACCTTGGATCCCGGAAACTACCGTCCCATCAGTCAGACGAGCCTGATCTGCAAGGCCATGGAGCGTATTATCATGGAACTTATAAACAAAGACATTGGCACCTTTAAAACACTGGATCCCACCCAGTTTGGGTTCGTGAAGGGCCTATCTTGTCTCCTGAACATGACTGATTTCTTCAAATCAGTCTCTAGAGCCATGGACAAGGGTAAGGTGGTCCACACAGCCTATCTAGACCTTGACAAAGCCTTTGACACCATCCCCCACTCTGGAATCATAGATAAACTTACTAAGCTGGGCATTAATCCCTACATCACCCAATGGGTTGTTAACTGGCTTACTGATAGAACCCACACTGTAACCGACTCCAAATCCAGCTCTAGACAAGTGACAAGTGGAGTACCTCAGGGTTCAGTCCTGGGACCGCTCTTGTTTGGCATCTACTTCTCTGAAGTACAGGCCAACACTAAGGGACTCTGGCTAACAAAGTTCACAGATGACTGCAAACTGGGAGCCATTACTGAATCCCCAAATGATGTGGATACTCTACAAAAGGGCCTTACAGAAACAGATGCTTGGTGCCAGAGCCATGGGCTCAAGCTCAATGCCAAGAAATGTACAGTTATCCCCTTTGGGGAAAAAACATGTATCCGTGAATTACCACATAGGTGGAAGTACACTAAACACCGAAAGTGTGATAAGAGACTTAGGGACACAGGTGGACAGTGGTCTCACCTTCAATAACCACATCGCCACAACAGTCAGGAAATCTTTCTATGTGGCACACCTCATCACTAAGGGCTTTTCATCCAGAAAAAAGGAGGTCATTGTCCCACTGTACTCATCCCTCATTAGACCCATTATAGAATAAAAGCCCCATTTGGTATGTACCTCTCAAGACATCTGCAACAACTGAAAAGGCCGCAGAAATACCTCACTAAAAGAATCACAGGTCTAAAGCAGGTGCCCTAAGCTGACCACCTTAAAAAACTCCAGCTATACTCTGTCGCATATCGTCTACTCAGAGGCAATCTCTGCTTAACATACAAGGCCATGTCAAACCTAGAGCTGATGGACATGCTACACTTAAAGAAATCCCAATCTCTCAGAGCCACATGCTCCAGGGATCTAAACCTTGTCATCACAATAAACAAAACATTCTGGAGGGATAGGTTCCTGACCCAGAGACTTCCCAGACTCTGGAATAGATTGCCCATACATGTCAAGCAGAGTGCCTCTTTGGCCCTCTTCAAAAGGAACCTTGATGATTGGATGGGAGAAAGGAAATTCACCCAGGGGATCACGTCAGTCACCCTGCTAGACAGGGGTCCAGGGAAGTAAATAGTGTGGGAAGAAATACCCAGGGAATTGTTATGGCTAGGCTTGTATAGGCCCTAGGGCTGATAGCCTAGTACCAACCTATGAACCTGAAACCTGGTGGTTTTGGAATGTCTGGGTTTGGCCACAGTGGCTCTGGAAGGAGCTGGAAAGGACAAGTTCTTAGTAGGCCAATGCCTACTAAATCTAGGAGGTTGCACTTGTAAGAAATCTTTCACAGTTTGCATAGATTTAGCTTCATCTTCCATCTTTTTTAGAACTTCTTCAGCCTTATTGCCAAATAAACGGTCTTGCTGTAAAGGAGCATCCAAAAGTTTTGCTTTAACATGATCAGGCAGAGATTGCTCCTTAAGCCAAGCATGCCTTCTAAGCACAGACCCAGTAACAGCAGCCCTACAAGAGGCCTCTAAGGAATCAAAGCCACACTGCAAAATATGTTTGCCAACTTGTTCAGCTGAATGCAATAAATCCTGCAAATCTTTATTCTCCACACAGTCAGAAATTAACATAATTTTCTGTTTAAACTGTCCCATGATATGCTGTTGATATTTTAGCATATGGAATTGACAGTTTAAAGCCCTGATTGCTAAGATTGCAGAAGTATAAACCGTGTTACCCCATCTATCCAGCGCCCTGGAGTCTCTATCAGAAGGGGTAGGATTTTTAGCAGTAGAAGCCTTAATGCCATTGGGCCCCTGAGGAATGGTTTTAGGGTCCGCAACAGGGTTTCTGAAAAGGAATTTGTGGGACTCAGGAACCCTGTAGTACCTGTCTGGTTTGCTAGGGGCTGGAGGCAAGGAATCAGGAGCCATACTGGATTCCGAAAACACATCTACAATATCTAGTACAGTAGGTATAGCAAAAGGCCTATGCTGAGGAAGAAGAAGGAAATCCCTAAGCCTCTTTTTGGATTCAGAGAAATCCTGACTTTCCCAGTGGAAATGCTCCCTTAAGGTATGTAAAGTTTCCCCAAAAGAGAAATCCTCAGGTGGAGAAGCAGAGGGAATGGAATCCTCTGCATCAGAGTCCTCATAAGTAGGTATGGACAAATCCAGATCAATAGATGAGTCAGAAGAAATAGAGTCCTGTTCAGAAGATTAATTGTCAAATTCAATCCTAGGCCTCTTGGGGGGGGGGGGGGGGGGGTGACTACCTCTAATTAGAGTAATTAAATCTTCAGCCATTTTGATCATTTGTTTTTTAGGCATAGGGACCTGAGCATGTGGCCTTGGCATTGTTTTTTTAGACATAGATCGAGATTTAGGCTTTAGCCCTGAAGTTGGGAGTCAGTTTAATATGCAAATCTGTAGGCCTGAATACACCCTCAGAAGCCGGTGCCTGCTCAGCAGCTCCAGACCCATCCAAGGTAGAGACATCCACGGGTTCCATATGTGAAGCATCTCGTGGCATACCGGACTCCGAATGGGTCTCAGTAGAGGCCTGCGAATCAGAAGTAGCGGGTATAAGGGGCTGCGAAAGTGCCTCACTGAGTACCGGCGAACTGGTGACTGGCTTAGGAGAAGCATTGTCGGCAGTTCTAGACCTCAGTGGTCTGTCTCTGTCTTTTTCTTTGCGTTTTTTTCGGTATTTCCGGTAGTCGGATGGCCAACCGACGTCATTTCTGGATAATTAAACTGAGAACCGATATATTTTGAAGCAAAAATGTACCGACGACAGATAGCGCGCTGATTAAATAAAGCACAAAACCGACAGCAAGGTATGTCGTGGTCAGGGCCTAGGCAAGGAATACAGTACAAATGAAAATCCTTATGAGGTATTTGCTTCCCACAAGTAAATACAATTATTAACTTTTACTGACATTGGTAAGGAGCAAGAAAAAATTTCCCCAATGGGGTACTAAGCTTTAAGTTGAAGACTTCGGTTCTGAAACTCGAAAACGAAAATTTCAGGAGTCGGCTGACTGGCACTTGCGAACTGCTTCTGCTTTGGGCACTGCGCGGTAAGAAAAACTGATGTAATGGCATCAGCTGCATATTTTATATCCTTGATGACCTGACGTCATGGAAGAAGGGACAGCAACCGACGCAGGACCCAATGACTGCAACAGTGAAACACGTACATCAGAGCAACTGAGTCAATCTTCAAAGGAGGTTAACCTTAGCCACGCTAAACTACTCCAGCACATTCTCAAGCTGGAGCCCTTGTCACTGCATTCATATAATTTACATTACAAGGGGGATACATGGAAGCACACATGAACATCTATACATAAAGCCTGGAAAATGTTCACTTTTTCCTAGTGCTGACTTCACCAGGAAGGCCTGGAAGTTGGAAAGATGAGATATGACTGATAGCTCAAAACATAGGGGTGGCATAGCGGTACATTCTCTTGCAGTTCAAATCTGTAACCTCTGTAAGGCAGCAAAGGGGGGAAAAGTATAGATTCTGGGATTGCCAGTAACATGCAACTACAGTAAGTGACTCAACTCACTTCAACTGTCCAGGGACCTACACCTGGTACTGTTTTTATTAGGCCCAAAGCAGTACACTGAGAAGACTTCTCCAGGCTTCCAAAAAAAACATTCTTAAAGGCTGACTTTGGGTGGAGGACCAAGAAGTGACAGGCATGAGGACTGAATGGCTGTTTGCTCTTGCCTGTCTCAAGAAAAAGATACTCACTGTTGGTAGGTTCCTACTTGGAGCTCAAAGGGGAGTTAGCCCTCTGTTCTTTAACAACCCCAAGCATGGTAAAACAAACAAGCTTACACAAGTGTTTGGTAACTGCATTCTGGGTGTTGAGCAGATCAGAGCCTGTGTGCATCTGCATGCACATCAAAGGCAGCATATGAGGGGAAATGCATACTCCAGGCCTGGCACTGGCACTACACCACAGATCCTAAGGGTGGAATCCTGTAGTTCCATTAAGACAGCCTAAAAAACACTTATTATCTAGGCCACAGGGCCTACTATGGGCCCACTCTACAGATCCTCTCAATCAGAAAAGACCAACCCTGCTGTGCTGGGAGAAGTTTCCTAGGTGAAGAATCCTCAACCTTGAATGATACATAAATAACTGGGGGACTGAAGGAGTTATTTTCAAAGGGCAGGCTGGATGGAGCCAGACCCAAGCTGAACAACCATGGGATGGGTGGCACAAGCCAGGGAAGCATGGCACTCAGGACACTGCTCTCCTAAAAAAAAAAAAAAAAACGTTGAGACAAGAAGGAACTCAAGTCCCTGCTAATCAAGATTAATCTACATTTCTGTGAGAAGCGGGAGGAAATACAAGGAAGAGGTTTACCTGTAGGAGGCTAGGCACTGACCAGTCCTCCAATCTATCTTACCAGTGAAAAAAATTGCATCCCCCAAGTCATGTGAGGGGCTCTACCTCTCTAGTCCCCACTACCATCTGGACCACAAAATGGTCAAGCTTCCAAAAATCACAGAACACTTAAAAGCAAACAGAATGCTAACATAACCTTTTAACGAAGACAGTAAGGTTCAACAATTCAAATGTACAAGAAGACAAACAGCCGGCTTGGGGGATGACGGTGCATCTATTGTCAATATATTACATAACAGCAAGCATCATCATCATCATCATGGGTACCGAAGCACAGGAACTTAATATGCCAAATTCTGAATGTTGGAAAAGATAAAACCAAATGGACCTATCAAGCAGGGTTTGTAATGTCAGATCTAACCATTTCACAAATGCTGAAGAATATACCTAAATCCATGTCAATAATAGCAAGTGCAGTCAGAGCACAGAAGACAAAGGCAGCCGATTACTGACAATTTTCTTAAAAAAAAAAAAAAAAAGACGCTTTTGCCTTCGACTGATCAAATTACACACACAACTGAAATTAAGTAAATATAATGGAATGAGAGATCTGAAACAATGGTGCAATTTTGTTTATCTTTGCCTGTGCTGCTTAAGACCAAAGTCCTCCAACTCTGATGCTGGAGAGACTAGAAGGGGGTGGGGTACTAGTTTTCCCATCCTGAAGTGGGGAGGATATTAATGATTTAGGTCTGAGCTCCTGGAAAAGAATGGGGACACTACAGCCAGAGATGAACAGAAAGTTGCTTGTTTTGATGCCAGCAGATGTCTGGGTGTGGTGGTATGAAACTGCTCCATTGAGCCACTGGTCATTATCACCCCTCCAGTGCTAACTTAAGAAGTGCTACAAAATGCAAACTTCCCCTCATTTAAAACTGCTGAAGACAACCCTACTCCTTGTTGCCTCCTGCTTTCACAGTTAGGGAAACACGTTTCACTGACTGGTGACACAGGATGGAATTTAGGAGTGGCAGTGTGAGTGAAGGTTTGGCAATCAAGATGATCAATGAAGGCAAAATCGAATGTAAAAGAAAGAAATAGTTCATCAGATGTCAAAGTTTTATTTCAAGAACAGTACAAAATATCTCATTCAGAAAGTACAATATTTTTAGGAAATAGCAAAATGTATACATGTTCAAGAAGTTTCACTGTTGAGGTCATCATTCTTGTCATATCCTGCCATGCAGATATAGTGCAAGGCTGGGTAGCCTTCCATAGGTCTTCCCTCCCAAAGCGCTTCAGTTGATGTCCTCTTTCCAGTGCAAACACCTTGATAGTATAAATGGTGCATCAGCTGATGCCATCTTCAGATTTTTCTTAACCCATCAAAACCATGGTAGAAATCCCTAGCCCCAGAGTACTGTAGGCCAGGTGTGAACGGCAACACTGGTCAATGTCCACTCAAAGGTGCTTCACTTCCAAAACTGCACAGAAAAAGAATAAAAAACATGGGTGAGGGCCTTGTATGGCAACAAGAAGGGGGGTTGGGGGTGGAACAGGCCTTCAACCACAACAGTGAAACCTCTAGAACATCTACATTTACGATAAATTCCAAACACAACTGTACTATGCTCATCATAGTAATCAATGCAGTCCTAACACTTAGAAAGATTCCCATACCAGTGAGATGTAGAGTGGAGGGGGGGTGGATAAACTATTTGGAAATCAGCCTTTGGAGGATAGCAAAAGGAAATCCTGCTCCAGCCCTGGATGCAGCCCAAGTTGTAACATTTGGAAAAGGTACAAAAAGGTGCATAGGGTGGGCCAAGTGTCTGTTCTAGAATGCTCTGGGTAGAAACGTCACTATGAAAAGTTGAGGTAGCAGGTGGAATGTGCTCTACTGGGGCTCGAGACTCATTCCCCATGGTGAAGATAGCAAAAAAGTAATGCAAAGCTCCATACACTTGGAAATGGTTTGAGTGTTAACACACTTTTCCTCCTTCCTTTTTGCAAAACAGATATATAGTTGTTCAGTTTTTTTTTTGTTTGTTTGTTTTGCACTCTTGCTCTATGCAAACTAAAATCTGAGCTGTCTGTTCACATTTAGGGAATACAGGATCCATTCTACTGAATTTGGAAATTTAGCAAAAAAAAAAAAAAACACTGGAAGCTGAATGGTCTGATTTAACGTCAATACAGCAGCCACCTTAGGCAAAAAGGATGGACTGATTCGCAAACCCACTCTTTCTGGGCAGAACACTAAGAAGGGTTCTCTGCATATTAATGCTTACAGTCCTGAAACATGTCTAGCAGAGGTAAAGTACAGTTTTGTACCTACCATAAATGTAGATGTCCGATAGATATGCAACTGCAGTCATAACATATGGGTTGTGCTGCCTCAGGCAGCCCTCGGTCAGCCGAATTCCAAAGTCTGGGTCCGGCGTCGGCTGGTGTCGCCTCCTCTTCGACGTCACAACGGCTGGAGTATAAAGGCATCGGCCGACGCCATCTTCTTCAGTGTTTCTTGCCCCAGATGCCAGGTGCCCTCCTAGGAAGGCTAAATTTGGTAAATGGATAAAAATAATCCCCAACATGCACAACAGTAATAAACAGATACACCATAGGAAATACCCCCAGCTAATGGGAAAAGGGGTAGGGACCCAAAAAGAAGGATACAGAGGGGTAGGAGGGTGGGAAAATCCGACTGCAGTTGCATATCTATCGGACATCTACATTTATGGTATGTACAAAACTGTACTATGTCCTTCAAGAATGCAACTGCAGTCATAACATATGGGTTGAATACCATAGCCAAGCTGGGGGTGGATGGAACTATGATAAGGATGGTGTAGCTAAAATCCCTGCAGGACTGCGGAAGCAAAGCCTGCTCGGGATCTGGAGTATAAGGGCAGGTTGTAGTGCTTGGTAAATGTATGCACGGAGCTCCATGTAGCAGCCTCTAAAATGTCCTTTGTTGCCACTCCTCTTAGGAAAGCTGTGGAAGTGGCTATAGCTCTGGTGGAATGTGGCCTAATATTGGCTGGCACACCTTTTCCATGGAAAGAATAGCAGAATCTGATGCAATGTCCAATCCATTTTGAAATTGTTTGTTTGGAGATTGCTTTTCCTTGCACTCCAGCAGCATAGGCTACAAACAGTTGGTCAGACTTTCTGGTGGCCTTAGTTCTGTCCAAGTAGTAGCGTAGTTGTCTGTGTATGTCCAAAGTATGCAGTAGTTTTTCCCCCTTATTTTGAGGATTGGGGAAGAATGTAGGCAGGTGAATAGCTTGATTTAGAGACACCCTGGAAATAACTTTTGGCATGAATGTAGGATTGGTTCTTAGAGAAACTCTGTCTTGATGAAAAATGAGGAAGGGAGGTTTGCTGAGATTGCTGAGGCATGAATCTTTATTGAAGAGTATGAGAGTCCAGTATGAAATAGTTCTGCCAAGTATTCTAAAATCTGAGGTATACTCGGTAATGCTGTGTCCTGACCCCTGTTGGCATTCCAGATGCTGAATCTCTTCCACTTGGCTGAATAGGTTTTTCTGGTGGAAGGTCTGCGTGCTTCCAGCATGATTTCTTGAACTGATTTTGAAAGAGAGTTAGGTGGAGAAGTCATGTTAGCCTCCAGGCTGTCAGATGTAATGTTTTCAGGTCTTGATGTACAGTCCTGTAATTGTGTTGTGTTAGGAGCAGGGGCCATAGGGTCAGAGGCCATGGTCTGGTCCGAGTTATGGTCAATAGCAATGGGTACCAGTGTTGCCTTGGCCAGTCTGGAGCTATCAAGATGCCTGTTGGTTGTTCTGCTTTGATCTTCAGTATCACCTTGGTCAGCAGAGGCAGAGGGGGGAATGCATAAATTTTTAGAGAATTCCAGCTGAAGGAGAGAGCATCCGTTTTCCAGGCTAGAGGATGGTGAGTCCTTGTGCAGAATTTTTCCAGGTGATGATTTAAGTGGGAAGCAAAAAGATCTACATCCGGTCTTCCCCATGTCTTTGTCAGTTGAGAGAAAATGTGAGGGTGCAGCATCCATTCGTGTGGATCCATGAAATTTCTGCTCAGGTTGTCCGCCAGTACATTGTCCTTGCCTGGTACAAACTGGGATTGTAAATGTATCTTCAGGCTCAGGGATTTTTCCCAGAGAAGCATTGTTAGTCTGCAGAGGGGATAAGAATGAGTGCCTCCCTGCTTGTTTATGTACCACATGACAGTGGTGTTGTCTGTCCTTATTAGCAAATGCCCTTGTTGTAGTGATTTTTCAAAAGTCTCGATTGCATGCATCACTGCCAACATCTCCTTTTGGTTTATGTGCAGATGCCTTTCCTTTGGCGTCCATTGCCCTTGAATGCATCTGCCCTCCATGTGCGCCCCCCATCCATGGTCTGAGGCGTCTGTTGTAATCATTTGGCCTGCTTGAGGTCTGTTGAAAGACATGCCTTTGTTTAGCTGACTGGCTTGAGCCCACCATAAAAATTCTTTTGTAGACATAGAATAAGTGGGATTATGTCCTCTAGGCTTTGGCTGTGTTGAGACCATAAGTTTTTTAAATACCATTGCAGCTTTCTCATATGAAGTCTTGCCAAAGGTATCAGAAGGATGCAAGATGCCATGAACCCCAGGGCCTGCAGGATTTTCCTTGCAGTCAGCTGGGAGCGTTTTGCTAGGCCTTTGAAGTACTCTGGTAAATGCTGCTGTTTTTCCTCTGTGAGGTAGGCCATTTGGTTTTCTGTGTCCAGTTTGGCTCCTAAAAATATAATCTGTTGGGATGGCAGTAGTTTTGACTTCTGAATGTTGACTGTGTATCCCAAGGCCTGCAGTAGATGCATGACCAGTCCAAATTTTCTTTTAAGGTTTGTTTGTTGTCTGCTTGTATGAGGCAGTCGTCCAAGTAGGGGTATATTTGAATCCCCTGCAGTCTGCAGTGTGCCACTACTGATGCCAGGCATTTCGTGAACACTGGGCGCAGTAGATAAGCCAAACGGCAATGCTGAGAATTGATAATGCTCTGTCCCTGCAAGAAATCTGAGGTATCTTCTGCAGCTTTGTCTGATTGGGACATGCAGGTATGCCTCCTTGAGGTCCAGAGTGACCAGCCAAGACCCCTTGCCCAACATGGGAAGGAGTTGCTGCAGCGTCAGCATTTTGAACTTTGGCACTATGAGAAAAGTGTTTAGAGATGACAAGTCCAGTATGGGTCTCCATTTGTTTTCTTTTCTTGGAACAAGGAATAGTCTTGAATAAAATCCCTGGCCTTGCTCCTGAGGAGGAACCCTTTCTATTGCTTTTATACTTAACAGCTTGGAAACTTCAGAGAGTGCCTCTGCCCTTTGATGATGTGGCAGGTTTGGCATGCCTTGTCTTGTGGTAATGTGTGGAAGTGGAATCTGTAACCTTTGTCTATCAAATCCAGAATCCAGTTGTCCTTGGTTAAGATATGCCAGTTTTGTGAGAATAAGGATAATTTTCCGCCCAAAGTTGCTTCTCTTTGAACCTTTGTAGGCGGAACGAAAGCCAAGTCATTGTGATTGTCCTTGTGGTGCAGCTGAACTGTCTGCGCCACTTCTTTGATTTGGAGGTTGCCATTGGCGGCCCCTGTAAGATCCTCGGTATTGCCCTCTACCTCGGGCACATCTGCTTTTTCCCCTTTGAAACTTGTCAGAGCCGGGGAAGGACCAATTTTTTGAGGGCCAGTTTCTGCTGAATCTGGGTGGCTGAACCTGAAGGAAATCCTTGACTGTCTGTACTGACTTTGGTTTTTCCTCTATGGATTTCAATACATCTTGTGCATTAGCACCAAAAAGCTTCTGTTTTTCCAAAGGTGCATCCAGTAACTTTACTTTAACATGGTCAGGCAAAGACTGATCCTTTAACCAAGCATGTCTACGTATCACAGCCCCAGTCATAGCTGCCCTACATGAAGCTTCCAGTGCATCATAATCACACTGGAGAAAATGGTTATTAACCTGCTGAGTGTTATGTATATGATCCTGCAATGCCTTTTTATCAATAGGCTCAGGAGAGGCTAACTTTTTCTGTAAATCATCCAGGAGAAAATCTTGGTACTGAAACATGTGAAAAAGGCAGTTAAGTGACCTCATGGCTAGGGTAGTAGAGGTATATACTTTTTTTACCCCATCTCTCCAGGGACCTTGCTTCTCTGTCCGCTGGCAGTGGGTTTTTGGCAGAGGAGGTAGCCACTCCCTTGGGGCCCTGTGAAATAGTTTCTAGATCCACAGAGTGGGCCTTAAAAAGGTGCTAGTGAGTGTCAGGGACCCTATAATATCTGTCCAGCTTGACAGGAGCAGGAGGAAGAGAATCAGGGTTAGCACTGGAGTCAGAGAAAACATCATCCAAAACATCCATAACAGGTGGAATAGCCAAAGGTCTGTGCTGGGGAAGCTTGAGGAAGGTACGAAGCCTTTTTCTGGAGTCAGAGAATTCCTGACCCTGCCATTGAAAATGTTCCCTCATGGAATGCAGGACTTCACCAAATGAGAAATCCTCTGGAGGGGAGGCAGAGGGAATTGATTCCTCAGCATCAGAGTCCTCGTAGGCCTGGAAGGATTCTTCTTGGGTATCAGAATGTTCAGAATCCCCAGAGGCTTCATCCGAATAGAGGTCGTCCGCCTGCTCACTTCTAGGCCTTTTCTCTGCAGGTGGCTGAGAACCCCTGTCCGGATGAGGCTGAGACCCCCTGATAAGGGAAATAAGATCAGCAGCCAGAGACATGATCTGCTTATCAGAAGAAGGGGCCTGGGCAGTAGGTTTAGGATGGGCCTTGGCCTGACTGGCAGCCTTAGCACATGCAAAGGCCTTGATGGACATGGATACAGGAGGCCTAGCAGCCCCATGTGCAGGCGTAACCTTGTCCACAGAAATGGTGTCGGGTAGATCCACAACTTCGGTTTCCGGAGGAAAATCAACAACCGGCACCGGAGAGATCTCCGAGACCGAAGGTTGTGTTAACGCTGTGTCGTCAGCCTGGAGCGGTTGATTTACCACTTCCGAAGGGACCGGAGCACTAGCAGAGGGTTTGGGAGTAGCATCGGTAGTGGACGCGGGCCGAGGATGTCGGTCCCGGTCCTTGCGTTTTTTAGCAGATTGGGTTGTCAGTAGATCCGACGGCATGATATACGCAAAAGATTCACCGAAAAAGTCCTCGGCGAATTCTGCCCAGCGCCTGAGAGTGTGCTTATTAAAGCAAGCACAGACAGCACAGGCCGAGACGTCGTGGTCTGGGCCCAGGCAAGGAAGGCAGAGAGAATGGAAGTCCTTATGAGGTATTTGTTTACCACAAGACAAACAATTATTAACTTTCTCAATTTGTTCTGACATCGGCTGAGGCAAGAATAAATGTTCCCAACGGGGTACTTAGCTTTTAGATGACTTCGGTACTGAAAACACAGGAGCTGACTGACCGGCAATTGCAAACTGCTTCTGCTTCGGGCACCGCGTGGCAAGAAAGACTGGAGAAGATGGCGTCAGCCGATGCCTTTATACTCCAGCCGTTGTGACGTCAGAGAGGCGGCGACACCAGCCGATGCCGGACCCAGACTTTGGAATTCGGCTGACCGAGGGCTGCCTGAGGCAGGACAACCCATATGTTATGACTGCAGTTGCATTCTTGAAGGACATCTGCCAACAAGAATAGCATCTTTCAGGGCAGACACAATGAATAGGACAAGAGGCTGCTGGTTTAGACGGACATAATTAATGTCCCATGGTTTAGCCACCTGCCTCTTGGGTGGTCTAACGTAAATTGCTCTGCTTTGGAATTGCTTAAATGAAGGTCTAGAATAAAGGGGCAGTTCCATTACACAGTAAGCTGAAATAATGGAAGCATGAACTTTTACAGATATATAAGCTAAGTTTTACTTGTAGAGATATGACTGGTATTCCAGGATGAATGTCACTTCAGCCTTTCCAAGGCCAAGATCCCTTCAATGGCAGCAAAAGGAGAACCTTTTCCACTTTGCTAGATATGACTTTCTTGTCTTAGGTCTCCCAGTCTCCTTCATAATGTTTAGTATGGCCTATGAAAATCTGTGCCTTGGCTTAGTGCGAGATCATGCACGCTGTCAGCCACAGTGTGGTTAGATTGGGATGTAGCAGGAACACATTATTCTTCATTAGAAGATCCACTCACTAAGGCAGTACCTAGAGTTTCCCTCAAGTTTTATAGGAGAGGGAATGAGTGCTACCTTGGCTAAAATGAAGCTAGGAAGATCATTTCTATACTTCTCTCTTGATCTTCTGACAAAATCCTGAGGATCAAGAGTACGGGACGGAAAGCATACAGGAGCAAACCTGTCTAATCCAGGAAGACGGCATCTGTCATCCAGACTCTTAGAATTGCTTGCCTGAGTAAAACTGTCTCAGCTGCCTGTTCAGATAAGTTAAAAGGCACATTTCCAATACACCCCACTTACTGCTTGAAAATAATGTTTCCTTATGTGGCATTCATTGGTGAGATCTGTGTATGTTCTACTCTGTTTGTCTGCTATCAAATTCTGGTCTGTAGGAGTGTATGTGGCTTTCAGAAATACTACCTTCTCTACTGCAATTTCACTTGCTTGCATGTCTAATCTGCATAGTAGACAGGAGTGAGTATCTCCTCTCTGGTTTATGTAAAACATTACTGTAGTATTGTCTGCATGCACTTGCAGGACTACCCCTGCATGGCAAGAAAAAAAAAAAAAAAAAAAACTTTCCTTGACGTTGATATGTTTTATTATCATCTTGTTTTCCCAGGTCCCTTGCACCTGCAGGCCCTCCATATGAGCTCCCCAAGCAACATCTGAGGAGTTTGCTGTCAGTCATGTTTTTAGTGATCAGCAGGGAATTCCCTTCTTATACAGGAGGCATTGCTGGGTCAACCATGAGATTTCATTCCTTATGCTTTGCAGTAGGTGTACACTGGTTTCCAAGTGATGGAGAAGTTGACTGTACCTGCTCCATTTGACTGTGCCACTGTAATCTTCTCATATGAAGGCATGCTAAGGGCACCATAAAAATGGTCATGTATCCTAGCAGCTTCAGATATGCTCTCTCTTGTTGTGAGCTTCTCTTTTTCGGAGAAATTGGTAAACAAATCTTACAGAATTTCCTTTTTGCCCTGAAGGCTCCGCACTGAATAATGTCCAGACTTGTCCTGCAAGATGCAGCAGCATGACCGCAGCTACACTTCAATGAGTGCTTCACTACCTCATAGCAGAGATCACACAGGTCCAACAACTACTGTTTCGGGACTTCATCCTCAATCTCATCTGCCATGGTCCTCATCTGCTTCAACAGGTTCTGCTGGTAAGATAGCATGTGGACTGGCAGTTCAAAAGCCCTGAAAGCCATGGCAGCAGTAGTGTATACTTTCTTCACTGTCTATCTAGAGTGTTGCTTATTTGGGTGCGATTCCTGGTTGCAGATGAAATTGCTCCCCTGATAGGATGCAGAGAAACATTAAAGGATTTCTATACAGGTACCTGTGGGAGTCCCTTGACTCTACAGAACCTGTCAAGTTTCCTGGGAGCAGGGGGGAATGGAGTCATGCAACAAGGATGCAGTCTGAAAAACATCTTTAAAGACTTCTAGCACTGATGGGACAGTCAGGGGGCACAGGTTCTGGGAGACCCATGAAAGCCCCATTTCTCTGCTAGGTTTCAAAGTATACTCCTTGAAATCTCACAGAAAGATCTATTTCATTTTGTAGAGAACATCGCCAAAGGAGAAGTCCTCTGTCAGAGGAGCAGAGGACAAGGTATCGTCTAGGGTCTCAACTGATGGGAACGTGCCTGCATAGGCTAGTTCATTAGAGGAGTCAGACTCTACCTCAGGGTAGTCCACCAGATGGGATACCTGCTCATGACTCTTATACTTCAGGTAAGACATAAGGGTTTCAGTCAGCTAAACCAGGTATCCACAAGTAAACCGCAGGTGGGGGACGAGACTGAGGCACTGTCTGCAGGCAAGATGGGTTGCACCTGCTTAGCTCTTGGTGTCTGTCTGTTATGTTTAGAAATATCCACCTTTGAAGCCTCAGATGAGTAAATGAAACCTCACTATGGTCCCTGGAAACTTCCTAGTGGACAAATATTTTGGGAATCCCATCTTCCTCTTCTGAAATTATAGTGTGGGCTTTGGTTGCCAAAAGAACTATGTCTGTTGAAAGTACCTCTGAGATGTCAGGGCAGGAGGACATATCAGCAACTAAAGGAGTAGGTGTCTCCATAATGTCTTGCCAGAGGCTTCAGTCACAACAGATTCTGTAACTGGGGCATCACCTTGTACAGAATCTCTGGACCAGAAAAAACTCTGAATTATTTTTTATCTCCTTGGTTTCCTTGCCCTTCTTAGAATTTTTTTTTTTTTTAAAGGAAGGCTCCTCCCAGAGGCCTGATACAATGCCATAGTATCCCCAAATCAAGCTTTCATCCCTTTTTTGGCAGCAAACTCTAGGAAAGAATGTGGATGATGGCAGAATGCACTCATGTTAAACGAGGATCTGTTGGGACAAGAGTACACATCATACTCCAGTCTGATGCAAAAGACACTAGTTACAATAGTCTTTGTGAGGTACCGACTTAGCATAGACCTAACAATTATTGACCACAGCTGTATACTCTTCTGAGTTAAATTCTCAGTCAGACATTAGCTACAGCATTATACATTTAACAATAAGGAAAATTAATTGCCTATGGGGCACTAATATACCCATGAAGACTTATTTTGGTCGACTGATAGACTACAAGCAATGCTAAGATAGAAATGTAGCTGAATTGCATGAAAGATCTGAAGATGGCATCAGCCAATGTAGCCTTCATATTAACAATGTCCTTGCTCCAGAAAGAGGATTCCAGTCAAAATCCAGTGGGGAGGGAAGAGCTTTGCAAGAATGGCCAGCCATTAGCTGCCTACATGGCAAGATACCCAACAGTGAATAGTATAATGAATGTCATGTGAACAGTACTGCTTTAAAAGAAGCACCCCAAACAATGGTTCTACACAAAAAAAAAAAAAGTCCCTCTTACCAATAACAATTCAACAAACTTCCCAAGCCACTAGTACCTAAAGTACATGTAGCTCATTTTTGGATCATTTCCTAATAACGATGTCAACCCAATGAAAGAAAATGTATAAACCTTTTCAAAAAGAAGAAATGTTTTTTATTGGTAATCTCCTTTATGGAGAACAGACTTTCACAT
The DNA here is from genome assembly GCF_019279795.1 of Protopterus annectens. NCBI lineage: Eukaryota > Metazoa > Chordata > Ceratodontiformes > Protopteridae > Protopterus > Protopterus annectens. Next base: position 840,242,754 of record NC_056739.1, read on the forward strand.
TTTGGTTACTTAAAGGTTTGCTTCCTCATGTGAGCTCTCAGTGAGACTTCATTTCTAAGGATCTTCAAGTTCAGTACAATAAAATGCAGAGGTCGGCACAAGGATTTCAAATGAACAAATCATGAAAAACATTAACTTCTGATGACATTAATAATCATCAGACCTGTCAATAAATACCTTAAGTTTTCACCAGCCACAAAAGTAACAGTATGCTACATCCACAGGCTACCATAACTAGATAAAAAACTACAAACTCCTCCACACGACTCGCCCAAATACAACACAACTCTGACCACAAATGGAAAAATCTTTCACCGACTGTGAAAAAGAAGAAAACAATCAAGGAAACAAGATATCTTTCTTTATTCTCCAGTGCCTCGGTGTTACCACCTTTCAAGAGTATAAACACTTGCATATAAAAAAGCAAACATATATATAGATCAAACAATTAATAAATTCTTCTTAATTATATAATTATTCAATTAAACACCATTAAAAGCTTAAAGCAAACATTTCCAATTAAATTCACTATTAAAACCTACAGGTACCATAGTTTTATATTTCAAAATAAAAATAATTTCTTTATACAATAATTTATATTTCAAAACGTTTTCATCACCATGTAAACACTTAACACTTTCTAAAACAGTTCCTTTTAATAAAGAAACATCACCTTCATGACATGCATTAAAATGTGTTGCAATAGTCTTATTTTCTCTTTTATGTCTTATGTCCCTAATATGTTCTGTTAATCTAATACGAAATTCTCTTTTTGTTTCACCGATATAATACAGTCCGCATGGACAACTAAGTGCATATATAACCCCCTTACTCCTGCATGTAAAAACTTCTCTTGGGACAAATTTAATCCCATTGATATTATCAAACGTCCTAACAATGTTTTTGCAAATACTGCACCTGTTACAACACCTAGTACCAAAATTATCTGAAGTCCTCGGCACATTGGCCTGAGGCATCAAAAATCTCCCGTGTACTACCACATCCTTTAGGTTCCTACCACTTTAAAAGAAAAAAGGGGTTTCCTTGGAAGAATATTTACTAAAGATCTATCATCTGTTAAAAATTTCCAATAGTACTCTATAATATCCCTAATTTCTTCGCTCTTTACATTAAAAGTGGAAACAAAAAGCGAATTGATCTATATATATGTTTGCTTTTTATATGCAAGTGTTTATACTCTTGAAAGGTGGTAACACCGAGGCGCTGGAGAATAAAGAAAGATATCTTGTTTCCTTGATTGTTTTCTTCTTTTTCACAGTCGGTGAAAGATTTTTCCATTTGTGGTCAGAGTTGTGTTGCACCATAACTAGATATTCACTGCAAACTACACGTTAAATTGTTTGAGGTTAAGTGGAGATAAAAACAAAAAACTGCGAACATCTTAAGACAAAGAAAAACAAAATTAATGCTATAAAACAAGTTTACAGCAATACTAACATCTATGTATACTTTGAATATAGGACTTCAAATAGAGTTGACAGTCTAGCTACTCACCCCGAGTGCGAGGAGTATACCTTCTGTTCCCACTTATTACCAGAGAATGCAACATGCCTGGTGTTTATGATCACAACATGATCTCCACAGTCACCTATAAATTAAAAACAGAAGAATGCACTTGTGATGTAATGCACAAACAAAGGTTTTACTATACATATACTAAGAAGCAAGTGCACCATTACCTCATGACAGTTTTACATAAAGCAAAATGCTGCTTTCAGACTGTTCAACACCACTGTGGGAATCATGGCTAAGTGGTTAGCACAATGAGCACAGTTATGGCTAAAGATAACATTCCAAAAATGGTGACCCTGGAAAAAACGTTTCCAAGGTGATACCTTCTAGCCATAACTGTAGGTAGTGGGCAATGCTTCCTTCTTAAATTGAAATACTAAATGCTTTCCAATGTATATTTCCTTCTTAAATTGAAATACGAAATGTTTTCCAAGGTGAGACCTTCTAGCCATAAATGTAGGTAGTAGACAATGCTTCTTTCTTAAATTGAAATATTAAATGCTTCCCAATGTGAGACCTTCTAGCCATAAATGTAGGTAGTGGACAATGCTTCCTTCTTAAATTGAAATATTAAATGCTTTCCAATGTGAGAACTTCTAGCCATAAATGTAGGTAGTGGACTATGCTTCCTTCTTAAATTGAGATACTACATCTTGGCTGTTGTAGCCTGACAGAGGCCACACTACTATCATATTTACAGGCATGTTTTCATTCTAAAGAAAGAAGTTGTTTGCCTCAATGCGGACCTTGACGAGTTTCAGAAAAACTGCCTCATTCAAGCAACTTCCTCTGCCTGAATGGTTCTCAAAAAGAAGAAAAAAATAGTGTATCACCACGTTTTAACTGGGGGAAAGAGTCTCAAATTACAGGTGCATCAGTTAGGTCGTTCCACTATAAAACTCACCTGCCATTTTGGAACAACATGGGAAAAAAAGCTGCTAGGGTGAACTAGGCCACTTCTACATCCTCAGATTCTGCCAAAAGGTAGTAATTGGACCACAATGGAATTAAGGAATTAAGGAAAATAGTACCAGAATGGAGACGCATGCTTCAACTAAAGCAACACACAGACAGGAGCAGCTTAAGGGCCATACATACTACTTTCAATTCATAAAGAAAAACATTTCAGAAAAATGGCTGGACAACAGCAAGCTCAAGAAAGATATATGTAAATGTAGAGCATCTCTCCTTAAATTATGGAAGAGCACTGATTCCTCAATGGCGGCTACCAGAGTGGAGACAAATAATGATTATGTGATCCTCATTATTAGTAAAGATCCATGGAAGGAATCAACTCCTGAAATGAGACTGATTTATGAGACAAAGAAATGTGGGTGTATGGGGTGGAGGTGGGGTAATGTGCCTGCCTGTCTGGTGTGAAGACAAAAAGCAAGGATTGCCCCGCTATTTGAGAAGTAAGGACAGAGTAGAATTTTGGATGCAGGTTGTTAAAGAGGATAACAACAACCATATGGATTATTATATTTATGATATTCATAAAGTAGCAGAAAGTATTCTAAGAACTAAGCCAACATGGGAATGGAGAAAGGAGATGTTTACCAAGAAGGATGACTGCAAGTAAAGGTATATAAAATAGGAAAGAGTAGGATGGAATTTACTGGAGAAAAATTACCAAAGGAACCAATGTTTTGGGAGAAAATAACTAGAGAGGAAACTGTAATACAGTGGGATGAGATCAAGCAAAAGTTTTGACTGCAGGTTACAGACTGCCCTTTCTAACAGGGAATGATAACAGAATACAGGCAAACAGAAATGTATATGGGAAGGCTAAACGAAAGACCAGCTCTGAAAGTCTTTGAGTCTAGAATAGAAGTTGCAGTTAGAAAATGAAAAAAAATCATTAGGACACATACAATACTGCATAACTATAAGAATGAATCATAAATGGGTAGAAAGGACTGGGAAGGCAGAATGGAAAGTCTTTGGCTCCCAAGTATGTAACAAATTCCAGAAGGTTTACGATTTTTGCTTCAAAAGTGTTTAAACAGGTATTTTATACACCAAGTAAACATCAGATAATTTTTCCACAGGTAGAAAGGAAATGCTGGTTGTGTGATGGGAAAAAGAGAGGTTAATTAGTAACACATTTTTGGGAATATAAGGAGATGGTAGATTTTAAAATTCCCTACAGAGTACTATGTCAGAAACACTTGGGGTGCAAATGGTCATAACTAAGGAAATTAGTCTTTTGAGCTGGAAGAGAGGGGGAATCTAAATTGCTCAGGCACAGTAAGGCTTTGCTAAATTTAATGCTACTGACATCAAAAATCAATTACTAGAAAATGAAAATCAAACTCTAAACCAATTGAAACTGAAGTACTGAATATTGTAAAAAAGACAAAAAAAAATGGAGGCTAGATCTTTAGAAAATGGCAGGAGAAAATTACACAGAAATAAATGGAATTTGTGGGAACAATACATGCAGAATAATGCTCAGGAGGAGTGACATTTAAGGAAGGTAGAAACTGAGCAATTTAAGTAATGCTGGAGTAAATGTTAAAAATTGTTAAAAAGAAAATCCGTATATAATCCATGAAAAATGTTTACTGTTTGTTTTCTGTTAACTGTACGTGTAGCTATTATCAATGTTTCAAATATGAAAATTTAATAAAGGTGTTTTAAAAATGGGCCTTGATGGAAGAAACTATTGCATGATGAGTCCTGATGGAGGAATTAAGGTCAGCATCAAACAAATAGTCATTGTAGATGATGACCCTTTTTTAAGTGAGTTAGTGGACTGACACACAAGGACCCATTTCAGCAGAAGCACTAGTTAAGTGACTTGTTCAGAGTCATTTAAAGGTCAGCCATAAGCTATGCACAGAATCCCCATTCCCCAACAGTGTACCTTCCTTCCTACAGAATGAGCCTCATACTTGCATGTATTCTTAAGCAAGACTAAGCACATTTTTCCCCTCAGTGGCATTTTGATTCTATTCAGTTTCCTCACAGCACACCATGTTGTTCCTCAATGAAATCTTATGCTACTTTCTTTACAAATCTGCCTCGTTCTTGCACCATTTCATCTATTATATCTTAAACATTTACTGCTAAGAAAAAGCACACATAGCATAGTATCTGTAGCTCCCTTTTGTTATCTCCAATCACTAGGGTTATAAAACTGCTCAGCTTCTAAGGATTCACATCTTGGTTGTCATTTACAGCTGCATTCCTTCCCTCCCCTGGGGCCATAAAATTACTGAGCCTTTGCTTAGTTTTGAATGTTATGTACACCTCTAAAATAACGCATAATTTAAACATCTGGAAATGTGTCTAAATAATGTTTAATTTAAACACATTGACAGTAAATTAATGCTTCTAGATGCTAGAGGGGCAGGCCATAACAAAGGCCACAGAAATATCTCACAAAGAGAATCCATGGCCTGTAACACCTGTCCTATGTGGACAGGCTCAAATCACCATAACTCTACTCTGTAACTTACAGATTGCTCAAAGGTGATCTGTGTCTCACCTACAAGGCAATCTCAGACCCTGCTCTACTAGAGATGCTCCATATCTGTAAGTCTAACTCCTCATGTAGTACCCAATTGAAAGGCTTAAATCATATATGTGACTAACAAAACCTGCTGGAGAGACAGGTTTGTCTCCCAGAGGCTGCCCCGTTTCTGGAATAGACTCCCTATACACATCCAAAAAAGTACGTCACTGACGCTGAAGCACAATCTTGATGAGCAGATGGGTAACCACAAATTTGTCCCAGGGGCTCCACCTGTGTCCCTCACTGACAGGGGCGACAGGTGCTAATTGGGGTTTCTTTTTTGGGGATAACCTCTTGACTAGGCTCGTAAGGGCCCCAGAACCATTAGCCTAGTAATCTCCTATGATCCTATAAGCTACTGAGATATTCACAAAAGAAGTACACAAAAGCATTTTTATGTAAAGTTCTGTATGCAATATGAAACAAAAGAAGTTATGTACTCAACATAATGTTCCATGTGAGTTGTTCATCTTGCCTTCATTCTTACAGATAGGTTCAGAGCTGATCCTTGGCTCCAAGTCGGCCAACTACAAAGATCGAGGTCTTCAGACAGCTGGAGGCCAAGTCCCTATCCCATGGTGCACCTTGTGTTACCTCAGATCTTGTTTGCTGCCTCTAACAATACCATATATGTCATTCTATCCCTATTTTAGGTAAGGAAACCATACAAAAGACAAAGCAACCATGATAAAACATGAATCCCGGTCCTCAAAAAAAGTCTGGAGGGGGCTGGAGGGTGGGAAGTAAGAATGAAGGCGAGATGAACAACTCACATGGAATATTATGGTGAGTACATAATTTCTTTATGTGAAGTTGTTCTATCTCGCCATTCATTCTTACAGATGGGTAGCGTCCCAAGCATCGTCTTTCTCGGGTGGCTCATGAGAGTATGTTCCTCAGGACAGTGTAACCAAAGGAAGTCCTGCCCCTGAAGGCCCTATCGACTTTGTAATGAGTGATAAAAGTATGAGGTTTTGACCAAGTGGCTGCTGCACAAATACTATCTATTGGTAGCTTGGCAGTAAAGGCTGAAGATGTGGAAACAGCTCGGGTTGAATGTCCTTTATTTTGTGTTGCAGAGGTATGTTGGCAGCTGAGTAAGAGAAGGTGACGCAATCAGATAACCATTTCAACAGAGTGGTTTTTGCCACAGGTCTACCTTTTCTGGAGTCTGAAAAGGAAACAAAATGCTGTTCAGATCTTCTAAATTCTTTGGTTCTATCTATGTAAAATCAAAGTTGTCTGAACATCAAGTTTGTGCAGCATGTACTCCAAGTTATTGGTGTGTTGGGGAAAAAAACGGTAATTCTATGATTTGATTAAGGTTAGCTTCAGTACAAACTTCAGGCAAGAATGAAGGATTTGTTCATAGTGAAACTATCAGAATGAAAAATCAGATAAGGGGGTTTTATAGACAAGGCCTGTAACTCTGAAACTCTTCGGGCAGATGTGATGGCCACTAAAAAGACAATCTACCAAGATAAAAATTTCAAGTCACATGAAGAAGCTGGCTCAAACGGTGGAAGAATGATGCGTGAAAGCATAACATTTAGATTCCAAGGTGTATAAGGGGATTTGACAGGTGGTCTCAGGTGGAAGGTCCCTTTGAGAAAAGCTCTGGATAGCCTGTGTGACATTACATTAAAGCCTTCAGTACCCAGATGAAAATTAGAGATTGCAGTGAGCTGCACACAAATGGTGGCTGCAGCCGCTCCCTTGTTGAAAAGCATAGTCAAAAACTCTAGTATGGAGGAAAATAGGGGCTAGGGTAAGGGTCAATGTTATTTTGAGAAGCCCAAATGGAAAATCTCTTCCATTTGCTGAGGTATAACTTCTTAGTAGATGATTTATGAGAAGATATTAAAATATGTTGCGTTTCAGTTGAGAGATTATGGAACCTGGCTATGTTGGGAATTGGAGCAGCCAAGTTGCCAATTTCAGGGACTGAAGGGAGGGAAGAAGAGCCCCCGACGAGTGCATCAGAAGGTCTGGAACTGGGTCTAGAATCCAAGGCTCTTCCAATAGATGAGGTCAAAGAAAGGGGAACCAAATCTGAAGAGGCCAGTGAGGGGCTATAAGAATGATGGTCCTTCCCAGGGCTTTGTCTTTCTGTAACACTTTGGATATCAGGAGTATTGGCGGGGAAGGCATAAAGGAGACCCGGAAGCCACTCATGTATGAGTGCGTCCCTTGGGGCATCTCCCGGAGGGGGGATTAGGGCAAAATAGCTTCTGCATTTTGTATTCATGGGGGATGCAAAGAGATTGCAGCAAGGCTGGCCCATCTGCAGAATATTCTTTCCGCTATTTTGTCTTTGAGGGACCACTCATGAGGCAACAAGACTGCCCTGCTCAGTTTGTCTGCTATGACATTGGATTTCCCTGGGATGTGCATTGCTATCAGAAAGCAATGGGTGGAGGTAGCCCACTGCTACACTCTTAGGGCCTCTCGACAAAGGGGATAGGACCTGGTTCCTCCTTGTTTGTTTATATACCAAACCACTGACATGTTGTCCATCTGAATCGCAATTGTCCTGAAAGTACTGCAATGCCAAAAATACCGTTCTCATCTCCAGGACATTGATATGCAGATGTGTCTCTTGTTTGGTCCATGTGCCTTGGGCTGTTCTTCCCTAAAAATGCCCCCCCACCCGATCAGAGAAGTGTCTGTGGTCACAGTGGCCGATGGTGAGGGTAGGATAAAAGGACGACCTATCGTTACTTGGAGAGAGGTTAACCACCACCGAAGATCCTTTTTGCAAGAGTTTGTTAGAGTGATAAGATGAGATTGGGAGTTCTTGATAGGACCATTGCATGAACAGGAACCATTGTAGAATCCACATGTGCATACGACCCAATGGAATCACTATTACTGCAGCTGCCATCATCCCCAAAAACTTTAGAACTTTTGAGGCTGGCAGATTGTCTGTGGATATGCCATTCAGAATTTGCTGACGAAGTACTGATATCCTTTCTGATGGAAGTTTTAAAGTGGTGATGGTGGTGTCCAATTCTGCTCTGATAAAAATGATATGTTGCGATGGTGACAAGGCAGATTTTTCTGAGTTTATGGTAATTCCCAGTTGATTGCAAAGAGTAAGTGGTGTCCCTGGCTTGTATAAGCTGATGCCTGAAGGTGCCGGTGAGGAGTCAATCATCTAAGTACAGAAACACCAGGAATCCCAAATGCCTCAGGAGAGCCGTGACCACTGCCATACATTTCAACACTTTGGGGGCTGTAGTGAGACCAAAGGGCAGGGCTTGAAACTGGTGGTGATTGGCTCCCAGCCAAAAGCGCAGATGATCCCTGGATGGTCTGGCCATTTTTATGTGGTAGTACGCACCCTTGAGATCTATCGAGCACATCCAATTGTCTTTCCCTAAGAAGGGAAGTATCGACTGTTGCGTGACCATCCAGAACTTCTTGACAGATCTGTTTAGTCTGCTGAGGTCCAAAATAGGTCTCCAGTCCCCTGTCTTTTTTGGAACTAAAAAAAATCTTGAGTAAGTCCTGGATCCTATCTGGTCTGCTGAGACTGGTTGGATGACTTTTTTCTAGCTACCTTTGGACCTCGACTGTTGCTTGCTCCCTGTAACTGGGTGGAACGTCCAGGATTTTTGTTATCAAGGGGGGAGGAGTGGCGAATGAAATAAAATATCCTCGGGAAATTATGCTTTGTACCCAGTTGTCGTTTATTTTTAGCCAGGCATCTGGATACAAAGATAAGCGACCCCCAACTGCCTCCAGAGTAGGACAGTTGGGCCTCCTTTCAGGAGCACTGGTAGGGCTTCCCAAAGAGCTGGTCTCTGTCTCCCTGATTTTGTGGACCCCCTGTGCCACGAGGCACCGTCTTCCATTATTGCCCCTCCTCTGCCTCTGGAGGGCGGTTCACAATGTGTGTCCAGAAAGGCTCCTTGGGCTTTTCGGAACCACATCTTTCCTCCCTTTTGACCCTTGGGGTAGGTTCTAGTAGGGGTGTAAAAACAGACTCCGACAGCAGGCAGAGTCTTTCCTTCTTGCTCACACCTGGTCAGAGTTTCCTTAACTTTGTGCCTGAAAAGAGACGAGCCATCAAAAGGGCTATTGACCAAGGATGACTTAAAGGGCTCCGCAAAGGAACATAAGCGCATCCAGGAATGTCTCCTAAGAGCAATTCCAGTATCCGGCTGCCCTACGCATTCCATCAGCTGCATATGAAATCAGATGCATGGAAGAGTTTACTATGGAATTAAGGGTAGCAAGATGGGATGCAACCTTGTCTGTAGCTCCCTCAGCTACCATACCCTGTAGAGTATCTCCAAGCTCTTTTAGGAGGTCTCTTTGCAGTCTTGTGAAATGTGTGAGGTAGTTCAGTGAACGCATGGCAAAAGTCGCTGAACTAAACATGCGGTTTCCATATCTAATCTCCTTTTTGGTGGCTGCTGCCACTATCATGGCATCAACAGGCACTCCCTTTGTGAGAAAGGTCTTATCATGAGGGGCAGAAATAAATGTATTGGGCCTCCCAGGGACAGGCTCCATGGTGTCCGGAGACTACCACGCCTTTTATGAGACCAATTCCATAAGCTCATTGAAGGGCAGAGACACCCAAGAGGTTGAGGGCTGAGACCCAAAAGCTTTCAAGATGACCGACTCATTCTCAGTAGGGTTGATGGGCTTCCAGCCACCCCTCTCCTTTAGGATTTCCAAGATATTTGTAAATGAGATATCTTCAAAGGGGGACCGTGGGGACCCTTCTGATTCATCCAAGTTGGTGTCAGATGTGACAGACTCCTGCAGGTAGTCTAGATGGTTCCTCTTGTAAAGTCTCTTCCTGGGAGCCTCATCAGTGGGAGCTTCTGGTGAGGTCCCAGAAGAACAGGGACCACCCAGTGGGGCTTCCTGAGGCTCAGGGTCTCTACGCTTCAAAGGGATCTGAGAGGCAGAAGTAGACACTGGCGCTTTTAGGGAAGAGGTAGTTGGTCCTAAAGTTGTGGATATCCTGGGGGACATTACTCTCCTCATGGCCTCAAAAGCACCTCTGCTCCAGTGGGAAGGAACCCCCTGGATCCGATGAAACAAATGATTCCCTCAGCACCAGTACAGTGTCCTCTGATCCAGAGGTAGGAGCCGAACTCATCCGAACCAACTCCCCAAGAGGTAAATTTGGAACCAAAAGATCGGTGCAACTATCCTCCCCGGACCCGACTGGCGTGTGACAGCTCTTAGACTCCTCGATGGGCACCGAGGAGGTCTGAGTAATTGGAACAGATGGCACTGAAGCAGGCATCGGCTCTGAAGGGTCCACAATCATCAGCTCTAACTCCTCCAGCTCCGAAGGACCGGTATGGCTCAGAGGAGGAAAAGAAGAAGATGGAGGAACAGTTTTCAGTTCCGAAACCACTTGGGTCGGAGCCGATAAAAATTTTGCGAATGCCAGTGCCTGTAACAACAACTGCACCACACGATCCACATCCAAATCAGATAGGCTTATCGAGAACCGAGATGAGTGGATCGAGGGTGCCACCGATTGTAAGATCGGTGATTTTAGTACTTCAGAGACCGGCACCAGGACTGAGGACCAGCTCCGAAGGGTGTGGAGTTCACACTGATATCTTTTTAGATGTTGTCGGATTCAAAACTCTATGTTCTGAAAAAGAAGACAGAGGACTTAGAAGATTGCGGGGATTTACCGGCTTTATCTTGGTTGCCCAAAACTTCCAGAAAAGATGATTTTAAAAGTCCTCTGTCAATTAGCTTCCTTTTTCTTTCATGCAGGACCCTGCTACTAAAAGAATGGCAGATGGAACAACTCTCTTGTAAGTGCAGGGCACCCAAACAGTAAACACAATTGACATGACTATCAGTCAAAGACATTTTCTGTCCACACTTTGGACATTTTTTAAACCCAGACTTGGGTAGTTTTTCTTTATCCTGAACAGCCATAAGAAGCAAATTTTAAATGCACACAAGAAAAAAAACTATTAATAAAGGTATTAAAATCACATACAAGTGTTCAACAAGTCCAAACAACACACTAGTATTTTAAGCAATAAGCAGCTCTTAACACAAACTGCCTCTATAATACTAAACAGAATCTAACTATTAAAACTGTAACAACACACTCTTATAAGTTATAAACTATTAACTTCCTACTAAACACACTCTGATCTACTAAACATTGTTATTGATACTTTTAAACTGTAAAAAGGCACACCAGAAAAAAGGGAAGGGAATTTCTAAAGCCTTAATAAATGAAGGCTATAAAATACTATAGAAAGTTAAGCTAAACACTAGTTTTGATAGTTCTAAAGATATGATTTGAAAGGAAACTTAAGCTACGTTGAAAAATATATATATATATAAGGAAAGAAATTTTTCTCAAAGAAGAAAAAGTACAGTTGTGTACCTACCATAAATGTAGATGTTCGAGTGTATTAATTGTTGCAGTCATTACTCTTGGGTTATCCTGCTGGCAGGCTACCCTCAGTCGGCCAGAATTCCAAAGTCTAGGTCCAGAGTCGGTTGCTGTCGCCTCTTCCCTGACGTCAGTGCGCCAGGGGTATAAAAGATGCAGCCAACGCCATTTTCTTCAAGTTTTTCTTGCCCCAGATGTCAGGTGCCCCCAAATTGGTAGGCTGAAAAATATGCCAATAAAAATGCATGCACAAAATAAGAAGTTATGTAGTCACCATAATGTTCCATCTGAGTAGGTAAACTTCATTTGTCTGCAACCTGTGGGATTCGGATCCGAGCCGGCAACTTTACAAAGCTTAGATCCGAGCTCCTAGCTCCTCCCCTTACCCATACTCCCCTGACTGACCTCAGATCAAGTTTGCCCGCAAGCACTATAGTGGATAACTAACTACATTATCAGAAATGGTACATCACTATATGACATGAAACACATCTGAAGGTCAGGGGGACGGAGGGGGGGAACGGTTGCAGACAAATGAAGTTTACCTACTCAGATGGAACGTTATGGTGAGTACATAACTTCTTAATCTGAAGTAGTTAACTTCATTTGGTCTGCAACCTGTGGGACAGAGTCCCCAGCTACCTAAACCTTGGGCGGCCTTCATGGAAGGATATTCCGGAGCACTGCGGAGCCAAAAGAAGTTCTCCCTCTGGAGGTAATGTCCAATTTATAATGATTGATGAAGGTATGAGATGAGGCCCAAGTGGCTGCTGAACAGATATCATCCAAGGAAACCCTGGATTTAAAGGCGGCAGATGTAGCCATAGCCCTAGTTGAATGGGCACGAACAACTTGAGGTGCGGGCCTGCCGGAATTTTGATACATTGTAATGATACACTGTGAAATCCATCTCGATAAGGAAACTTTCGAGACCGGTTTACCTAGATTAAATTTGGCAAAGGAGATGAACAACTGTTCAGATTGTGTATGACCAGATGTCCTATGAATGTAAAATCTAAGTTGTCTGTGCACGTCCAAAGAATGTAGTCTGTACTCCCCTTTGTTCTGGTAGTTAGGAAAGAAGACTGGCAAACTGATAGATTGGTTAATATTAGATTCAGAAACTACCTTCGGGAGGAAGGAGGGATTAGTCCTGAGGTAAACCCTATCCTTGTGAAAGGCTAAGTATGGGGGTTTCACAGAAAGAGCTTGCAATTCAGATACACTCCTGGCTGAAGTAATAGCCACAAGAAAGGCTGTTTTCCAAGACAAATATTTGAGGTCTACTGAAGACGCCGGTTCGAAGGGAGGGGCTGTCAGGGCTTGTCATACCAAGGTCAAATCCCATGGAGGTACCGCTTCCTTTATTGGAGGTCTAAGAAGAAAGATGCCCTTTAGGAACGTTTTGCACAATTTTGTAGTAATCAAAGGACCCATTTCAGGACCTACGTGGTAATGAGAGATAGCTGCTAACTGAACCTTAACCGTAGAACAGCTAGCTCCGCCTTTAAAAAGACCTGAAGAAAAGTCCAGCACCGCAGGCAAGGGGGCTGTAAAAGGGTCCAAATTATGGCGTTCTGCCCAGATAGAGAAACGCTTCCATTTACTACCATAGACCTGCATAGTAGAGGGCTTGTGCGCTGCTACTAGGATAGTTTTAACTGGAGAAGAGATACCGGGAGTCCTAGCTACAAGTGGAACTGGAGCAGCCAAGCTGTAAGTTTGAGGCTGGCCAGGTCGGGAAGTGGGAGCCCCTGGGGGTGGGAGATTAGATCCGGAAGGGGATCTAGAATCCAGGGCGGATTCACTCGATGAGACCAGAGGTAAGGGAACCATGCTTGACGAGGCCAGAATGGGGCAATGAGGATCATCCTGCTCCCCAACTGACTGACTTTCTGAAGAAGTTTGAGCATGAGGGGAAGAGGAGGGTATGCATAGAGAAGACCGGGTGGCCAAGCATGCACCAAGGCGTCCCTTGGGGCTTCCCTGGCAGGGGGAATGAGAGCGAAGTAATTGTTGCATTTCGTGTTTGAGGGAGATGCGAAAAGATTGCAACAGGGCTGCCCCCAAATGGCAAAAATTCGACTCGCTACTCGAGGATTGAGGGACCACTCATAAGGTGAAAGGATGGTGCGACTCAGTTTGTCCACCAGGATGTTGGTCCGTCCCGGAATGTGCGTTGCAATGAGAAAGCGGTTGGTGGAGATCGCCCATTCCCACACTCTCATGGCTTCTCGACAGAGTGGGTAAGACCTGGTTCCCCCTTGTTTATTGATATACCATAGCACAGACATACTGTCTGTCTGGTTTGCAATTGTTCCTACAGGAAGAAGGCTCTGAAGTGCTTGCAACGACAACAGCACTGCCCTCATCGCTAGAACATTTATGTGCAATAAGGTCTCCGAATCGTTCCACATGCCTTGGACCGTCCTGCTCGAATAATGCCCCCCCCCACCCAAGACGAGAGGCATCCGTGGTCACCGTGGCAAGAGGGGGGGCCATGGCAAAGGGGCGTCCCGCCTGGAGGTCCGGCGATTGAAGCCACCAAACGAGAGCCCTCTTGCAGGCCCTGCTGAGAGAAATGGGGTGACTCAAGGGGTATTGATGAAGGGACCATTGGACTTGGAGAGTCCACTGTAAAATCCTTATGTTCAGATGTGCCATGGGAAGAAGGTTTATAGCGGCTGCCATGGACTCCAGGGCCCTCAGAACCAATCCCGCCGGAGGTTTTGAAGATTGAAAGATGGCCTGCACATGTGCCCTCAAAGTGTGCAACCGGTTGGGAGTTAAGAAGACTAGTTGCCTGTTGGTGTCCAGTCTGGCCCCGCTAAAATCTATCACCTGAGTCGGGGTGAGAGAGGACTTGTCCGAGTTTATAGTGATCCTTAGTTGTGGAGCAAGGTTGAGAAAGTAGTCTCTGGCTAAGCATAGTAGATGCCTTGTCGGGGTGGTGAGGAGCCAGTCGTCCAGGTACGGGAAGACCTGCATTCCCTGGAGTCTCAGGTTGGCCGCTATCACTGCTAATACCTTGGTGAACACCCTGGGGGCTGAGGTGAGACCAAAGGGGAGGACCCTGAATTGATAATGACTGGCTCCCAGCCGGAAGCGGAGAAACCTCCTGGACCGTTCATCCATCAATATGTGGTAGTAGGCATCCTTGAGGTCTATGGAGCACATCCAGTCATTCTCCCGCAAGAGGGGGAGAATAGATTGAAGAGTGACCATCCGGAACTTTTCTTTGGTTACTGACAGATTTAGTAGGGAAAGATCGAGGATGGGCCTTAGGTCCCCCGTCTTTTTTGGCACCAAAAAGAACCTGGAGTAGTAACCCGATCCGGACTGGCCTGGGGGAACATGCTGGATGGCTCCATTTTCTAAAAGCAGCCGAATTTCTGCAGCTGCTGCCTCCCTCTGATTGGGTGGAACATCGGGGAGGTGTCTGGGGGTGTCAGGAATGTAGGAAAAGGGAATTCTGTATCCTCTGGATATGATACGAAGCACCCAGCGGTCTGTTGTAATGGACTCCCAAGCTGCCAGGTGCTTCGAGAAACGCGCCCAGACTGCCTCCAGAGTGGAGCAGTCGGGCAACCCCTCAGGGTTGCCGCATGGGCTGATTAGAGAAGGCATCTCTGGACCCAAAGTTCTTCGGGCCCCCTCTGCCTCTAGGGCGGCGTCCACCCTGTCCTCCTCTGCCGCGGAAGGACTGGAAGTCCGGAGCGGACTGGGATTGTTGCGACTTTCGGAACCACATCTTCTTCTGTCCCTTTTGGTTCTTGGAGAAGGACCTCTGGGGAGCAGAGAAGCGGACTCCGACGGCAGACAACGTCTTCCCATCCTTTTCATTCTGGACCAAAGTCTCACGAACTGTCTTGCCAAATAGGGCAAAATCATTGAAGGGGGCATTCGCAAAGGATGCCTTGAAGGGTTCTGCGAAATCACAATGTCGGAGCCAGGCCTGGTGCCTCATAACTAGGCCTGCTCCGCTGGCTCTAGCGGCTCCCTCTGTAGCATGGGATAAAAGCCGCATAGAGGTGTTGGATATAGACCTAAGAGTGGCCATGCGAGTAGAGTACAACTGTTTGTCCTCCCCCAACATGGACTCCGGGGGCGATGCAGCGTACTCTTTGATAAGGTCTCGCTGCAGTCGAATCACATGTGCCATGTAGTTCAGGCACCTTACAGTGAAGGTCGCTGAACTAAAGACCCGCTTCCCGAGACGGTCCATCAAGCGAGACTCCTTGCTCGGGGGATGGACCGAGGGACTCTCTTGGGCTAACTCCCTCTTGGTGGCTGCCGCCACCAACATGGCATCTACTGTGGGGGTCCATTTCTCCAATGGGATTTCTCTGCCAGGGGGCTCAGGATCTTGTCAGGACATTTAGGGACTGGCTCCACAGTGTCTGGCTCTTTCCACGCCCTAGTGGTGATAAGGTCCACTAAGGGGTCGGCCGGAGGGGACACCCAAGAGGTAGATGGGCCTACTTCGAACGCCTCCAGGAACACAGATTTGTCCGAGGAAGCCTTGGGGGCAGACCACTCCCCTCTTATCCTCAGCATTTCCATGATGTCTCCGAAGGAGACATCCTCGGGGGGGGTGACCTTGGGGAGCCTTCCCCCTCATCCAAATCCGTGTCTTCTGGAGTCCACGTGCCTCCTCTTACACTTCCGCTTGTGAGGAACATCCTCGGGGGGACTGTCCGAGGACAACTCACCAGCAACGTCTTGTTCCAGGGGAACGACCTGAGACGTCAAAGCAGGCTGTCCCTGTGGCCAGGCGACGGAAGCCTTACCCAAACGAGAGGGAGTGCGGGATGGAACCGTAGCAGGGAGCAGGGGCCTGGATGCACTCAACAGAGCCCTTTCCACCACATCGAAGGCCGAGGGAGAGCACTGTCTCTGGGATCCGAGAGCCGACCCTCACTCGGATCCGATGGATGGATCGGAGCCGGTGCCGAGACCATTGGATCCGAAGGGCCAGTGTGCTCTGACCTGGACGGAGCCGAAGGCACACTAAACCCCTCGGATCCGAAGCTCAGAGCACGGCTCCGAGAGCTCGGATCTGACAAGGACGGATCCAGTAAACTCGAAGGAAGAGTCAGAGCCAAAGTACCAGATACTGTCGGCGATGACCCACCCCCGGCTTCAGCGCTGCCCGGCTCCGAGCACTCCGAACCCGGGAAGTGGGTCAGAGAAGGAGCTATTGGGGCAAAGAGGGGTGTTGAGCTCCCCCCCCGGAGGGGGGGGCAGGAGCACTCCCATCTGCATTTGGGCCTGGATGAACCTTCACATCACCCGGTCCAAATCAGCTTCAGAAAGGCTACGCGTTGATCTTGACGAGGCCACCGAGGCTGGCCGGGAGTGCCGCCTCGATGACCTCGATGGAGATCGGGTCTCCTCCTCCTCGGGTCCCGGTGAGAAGCATGGAGACCGGAGCCGAGAAGGAGGAGACCTGGAAGCCATGGAGGGAGAAGCCCACTTAGCAGGGTGGCCGAAGCGGAGGTCTCAGCCTGCCGCTTGTGGTGCTTCTCCCTCCGTTTTTCTTTCCTGGCCTCCCTCTCCTCCGGTGCCGAAGCGGGAGATTAAGTCCCGGCCGGGGGGAGAGAGGCAGGAGTGGCCGCCACCGAAGCCTGGGAGGAGGCCACAGAAGCACCGGAGGCCAAAGCCGAATCTGGGGGCAAAAGTCCCGCCAGGATCAGCTTAGACCTCCGGTCCTTCAGTGCCCTGGGACTGAACGCCGCACAGATAGCACATCCAGAGGAAAGGTGTTCAACCCCAGGCACGACAGTGTGGCCATCCGCCGAGGAGAGCTTATGGCCACACTCGGTGCACTTAGAGAATATTGGTTTTGGGGCCTCAGACATATTAAAGTAAAAACTCACTCGGTAGGCCCCAACACACTAAACACACACACACACACTAACTACAACCAGCGAGGGGAGGAAGAAACTAGACTAATTTTAACCAAAATTTAACTGAACTAGTATAATCAAAAGGGAATCTAACACACACTAACACTCACTCAAATTTAACAAGTAAATTTAAAAAGAGAGACTTATCTGGCCAAAAAAAAAACAGGAGCTCGCAAACTAGCTGCTGTTCAGAAGCGTGGCAAACTAGATCTGAGGTCAGTCAGGGTTAGCAGGGGATTATGGGTAAGGGGAGGAGCTAGGAGCTCGGATCTAAGCTTTGTAAAGTTGCCGGCTCGGATCCGAGATCGGATCCGTATCCCACAGGTTGCAGATCAAATGAAGTTAACTACTTCAGATATAACATTTCCTTCATCTACAAGCAAATATACCAAAAAGGTTGTATAGGATAGAAAAGTGCAGATAAGTCCCAGCAAAGAAAAGGGGGGTGGTGGGTGGGTAACCTGGACTGCAACAGTGAATACACTCAAACATCTACATTTATGGTAGGTACACAACTGTACTATGTTCATCGTGTTTCACTGTTGCAGTCATTACTCCTGGGTTGAATCCCAAAGCTGAGGAAGGGTGGATGGGCTAAATAGGATTAGGAGAGGCTATGAGGCCCTGCAGAACTGCAGTGGCAAAGCCTGCTCTGGACTTAGAGTAAAGAGGTAAGTGGTAGTGCTTTGTGAAGGTGTGCACTGAACTCCAAGTTGCAGCCTCTAAGATATCTTTGGTTGGTACTCCTCTGAGGAAGTCTGCTGAAGTGGCTGCTGCTCTGGTGGAATGAGGCCTAATGCCCTTAGGCACTGATTTGCCATGTTGAAAATAGCAGGAACGGATGCAATGGCCTATCCATTTCAAAATAGTCTGTTTTGAGATAGCCTTTCCTTGTGATCCTGCAGCATATGACACTAAAAGTTGCTCAGTCTTTCTGAAAGCTTTAGTTCTGTCCAAGTAGAAGCGTAACTGCCTGTGTATGTCCAAAGAATGCAGAATTTTCTCACCCTTGTTCTGTGGATTTGGATAAAAGGTAGGCAAGTGAATGGTTTGGTTGAGGGCCACACTGGACACCACCTTAGGCATAAATGTAGGGTTTGTCCTCAGAGAAACCCTGTCTGGATGAAAAATGATGAAAGGTTCCACAGCCATGAGTGCTTGTAACTCAGAGACTCGCCTTGCAGAGGTTATTGCTAGGAGCAGAGTTGTTTTCCAGGATAAGAATTTTATATCTGCTGTTGATGCTGGCTTGAAAGGAGGCAGTGTGAGTTTTTCCAAAACATAATTGAGGTCCCAGGCCGGAATTGGTTCTCTCCTTGGAGGCCTAATGTTTTTGGCCCCTCTGAGGTACTGCCTTAATAAAGGATGAGAAAAGATAGGTTGTTCTGTATTGTAATGGGCTGAAATGGCAGAGGCATGAATCTTAATAGATGAGAAAGAAAGGCCTTTGTTTAGCATCTCAGTTAGGTATTGTAAAATCTGAGGAATATTTGGTACACACATGTCAATGCCTTGTTCCTGGTTCCAAGCACAGAATCGCTTCCATTTTTCTGCATAAGATTTTCTGGTACTGGGCCTCCTGGCCTCCAAGATAACATCCATAACAGCTTTTGAAAGAGGAGTGTTCTGAATGGCTACATTATCCGCCATGCTGCCAGATTTAACGTCCTGAGTTGGCTGTGCAGGATCTGATTGTTTTGTTGGGTCAGCAAGTGAGAAGTTTGAGGCAATATCCATGCTGGACCTTGAGACAAGCTCTTTAGGATTGGGTACCAGTGCTGGCGTGACCAGTCTGGTGCAATCAGTATCATTTTTGCCTTCTCTTGTCTGACCTTTAGGAGTACCCTGGGAAGGAGAGGCAGTGGGGGGAAAGCATATACTGTTAGATTTTTCCAGCTGAAGGACAGGGCGTCCACTTTCCATGCTTGCTTGTGATAAATCCTTGTGCAAAATCTCTGCAATTGGCAGTTGTGAGGGGAGGCAAATAGATCAAAGTCTGGGCATCCCCATTTCCTTATTATCATGCTGAAGACTTGTGGATCCAGTTTCCATTCGTGGGGATCCATGAGGTTTCTGCTTAGTTTGTCTGCCAGAGTATTTGTTTTTCCTGGCAGGAATTGTGCTTGCAGGTGAACTTGAAAAGCCAATGCTGTGTCCCATAAGGTCATTGCTTGTCTGCAGAGGGGGTAGGAATGTGTACCTCCCTGCTTGTTTATGTACCACATGACCGTAGTGTTGTCTGTCTTTATCAGTAACTGTCCTGGATGAAGTAGGTCCTTGAAAGGTGTCAGGGCATTTTGAACAGCTAGCATCTCTTTTTGATTGATGTGAAGAGGCATCTGGTTTGCAGGCCATGTGCCTTGAATACATTTTCCTGCCATATGGGCCCCCCAGGCATAATGTGATGCATCCATTGTCAGTGTCTGTCTGGCTGTGGGTAAACTGAATGTCAGACCCTTGTTGTGGTGACAGGCTTCTGCCCATCATCGAAACTCCTGTTGCAGGCAGGGAATGAGTGCAATTACTGTCTCCAGGCTGTGGCAATGCTGAGTCCAAACACTTTTTAGATACCATTGTAGTTTCCTCATATGCAGTCTGGCATATGGAATTAGTAAAATGCAGGATGCCATGAAACCCAAGGCCTGCAGGATTTTCCATGCAGATAAGTGGGTTTTTGATGCCAATTTCTTGAAGGAAGTAGTCAGTTGCTTTTGTTTGTCTGGCGTGAGATAAGCCATCTGGGTAGTTGTATTTAAGCTTGCACCCAGGAATATTATCTCTTGAGAGGGCACTAGTTTTGATTTATTTTCGTTTACTGTGTACCCTAGGCCAATTAGTAATCTTTTTACAAACGCCAGATGCTTTAGAAGAATGTCTTTGTTCTCTGCTTGAATTAGGCAGTCATCCAAGTAGAGATATATTTGAATTTCTTTTTGTCTGCAAAACACAATTACTGGTGCCACGCATTTTGTGAAGACCCTGGGTGCAGTAGATAAGCCAAAAGGCAGTGCAGAGAATTGTTAATGCATTGAGACAGCTATGAATCTGAGGTATCTTCTGCAAGACTGTCCGATTGGGACATGCAGGTATGCCTCTTTTAGGTCCAAAGTTACAAGCCAAGCCTTCTTGCCCAGCATGGGCAGTAGCTGCTGTAGAGTCAACATCTTGAATTTTGGAACTTCCAGAAACATATTTAGTATAGACAGGTCCAGTATAGGTCTCCAGGTTTTGTCCTTTCTGGGTACTAGGAAAAGTCTGGAGTAAAATCCTTGCCCCTGCTCTTGTTGTGGTACTTGCTGAATGGCCCTCATGTCCATGAGGGCTGTAATTTGTTTTTGTGCCTCTGCTCATTGATTGTGTGGCAGGTCTGGCATACCTTTTGACCTTGGTAGAGTGTGAAAATGGAACCTGTAGCCTTGGGACACTATGTTCAGGACCCATTTGTCTTGGGTAACCATTTGCCAATTTAATGAAAAAAGTGCTAGTTTTCCCCCTAAGGGGGCTACCAAAAGAAAAGTGCTTGGATCTGGTAGAGGAAAGTCAGTGGGACTGTTTCCTGTAAGGTTGTGATTTGTCTTCTCCGCTTTTGGAGGTAGGAGCACCCCATTGTTTAGGCCTGTATGAGCCGTGGGATTGAGATCTGCCTCTAGGACACCTGTATCTACCTCTTTTGTGGTCTGTCTGACACTGGAAAGGACCAATTTTTAGAAGGCCAGTTCCTGCTAAACCTGGGTGGCTGTACCTGTAAGAAATCCTTGACTGTCTGCATGGATTTAGCTTTATCCTCCATTTTTTTCAACACCTCTTCTGCTTTAGTACCAAACAAAGTATCATGCTGTAATGGTGCATCTAATAATTTTGTTTAACACGATCAGACAGATTCTGTTCCTTTAACCAAGCATGCCTTCTAATAACAGAACCTGTAACAGCGGCCCTGCAAGAGGCCTCCAGTGAATAACCACATTGCAAAGTATGCTTTCCCACTTGTTCAGCTGCATGCAATAAATCCTGCAATTCCTTGTTCTCTGAACATTCAGAATTTGTCAACAATTTCTGTTTAAGCAGTGACATTAAATATTGCTGATATTTAAGCATATGAAACTGACAATTTAAAGCCCTTACAGCCAGGGTAGCAGAAGTGTAGACTTTTTCCCCCATCTGTCTAGAGCCCTAGAATCCCTATCAGAGGGGACAGGGTTTTTTGCAGTGAAAGCTTTAACCCCTTTGGGACCCTGAGATATAGTTTCTGGGTCAGCAGCGGTTTTTTTATATAGGAATTTATGAGAATCCGGGACCCTGTAGTATCTGTCTGGCTTAGCAGGTGCAGGGGGTAAAGAGTCAGGGGACAGGCCGGACTCTGAAAATACATCATCTACAATGTCTAGAACAGGTGGAATAGCAAGGGCACTGTGCGGAGAAAGTAGCAGAAAGTCTCTGAGCCTTTTCTTAGATTCAGAATAATCTTGGCTCTCCCAGTGGAAATGCTCCCTCATGGTATGCAGGGTTTCCC
Organism: Protopterus annectens; assembly: GCF_019279795.1. Classification (NCBI taxonomy): domain Eukaryota; kingdom Metazoa; phylum Chordata; order Ceratodontiformes; family Protopteridae; genus Protopterus; species Protopterus annectens. Next base: position 840,264,623 of record NC_056739.1, read on the forward strand.
CAAAAGAATAATCCTCAGGAGGAGAGGCTGAAGGAATGGATTCTTCAGCATCAGAATCCTCATAGGGAAGCATGGAGTAATCCTGTTCAGAAGAGGAATCAGAGGAAATAGAAACCTGATCAGAAGAATCATACTCTGTCTCTTGCCTAGGCCTCTTATCAGGAGGGGGATGGGAGCCCCTGATCAAAGTAATTAGGTCTTCGGCCATTTTGAGCATCTGTTTTTTAGGCATGGAAGTCTGAGTAGGAGAATGCTGTACTTGTTTCTTTGTCTTTAGAGCTGCTTTAGTCTTTGAAGCTGAAGATGGCTTAATATATAGTTGTGTAGGTCTGAAGACACCCTCAGAAGCCGATGCCTGCTCAGCGGCTCCGGACCCATCTGAGGGAATGATTTCCAAGTGTCCAATACATTGAGTATCCAGAGGCCCAGTCGGCTCCATTTGGGAGTCGGAAGCAGCCTGTGGCTCTGAGGTAGCGGGCGCCAGGGGCTGCGAAAGCACCTCACTGAGAACCGACAAACCGGCGACTGGCCTAGCAGAGGCTTTGTCGGTTTTGGACCTCGGACTCCTATCCTTTACCTTGCGTTTTTTGTAAACTCCCGTTGTCGGCTGGTCCAACGGCATTATATAATTAAATCTTCAGCCAAAGTAATGAAATGCAAAATCAAACCGACGCTTGATAGTGCGTTGGTTAAATCTAGCACAAAACCGACAGCTAGCAATGCTGTGATCAGGGCCTAGGCAAGGAATACAGTGAGAGTGAAAATCCTTATGAGGTATTTGCTTCCCAACAAGAAATGCAATTGTTAACTTTTTCTGACATTGGTCTGGAGCAGGAAAAAAATTTCCCCAGCGGGGTACTTAGCTTTAATGAAGACTTCGGTTCTGAAATTCGTATTTGAAAATCTCAGGAGTCGGCCGACAGGCACTTGCGAACTGCTTTTGCTTCGGGCACCGCGCGGCAAGAAAGACTGGAGAAAATGGCGTCAGCTGCATCTTTTATACCCCTGGTGCACTGACATCAGGGAAGAGGCGACAGGAACCGACGCTGGACCTAGACTTGGAATTCTGGCCGACTGAGGGTAGCCTGCCAGCAGGATAACCCAAGAGTAATGGACTGCAACAGTGAAACACGATGAACATCTATACTGGCCCGAGCTGTGAAGAAACCAACGACCTGTTGCAGTAGCAAACTAGATCTGATGTAACAAGGTGCATCATGGGATAGAGACTTGGCCTCGAGCTGTCTGAAGACCTTGAGCTTTGTAGTTGGCTGACTTGGAGCAGAGGATCAGCTCCGAACCCATCTGTAAGAACGAACGGCGAGATAGAACAACTTCACATCTAAGAATTTTAAGAACTATAAGAAAACTTGAATGAACTGGAATGAATGTCATATCTTTCAGTTACACAGAACTGTGCTGAACAAGTGCCAAATATCTCAGTTTCTTCTTTATGTGCCAAACTTTCTTGTACCTTTCAGAATAAAAATCTGTAGTCACACAAGTCTGATAATGGTTGTTTATTATGTAGTAGCAACATACAGTGTCGACAGATGTCAACAATATCCAACTCAAATCTTACTCTCTCAAATAACAGTGCTGATAAACTGAAATAGATTTAATTATAATGTCTGTAGCTGCTGTACTATACTGGCCATACCTTCTGGATTCATAATTATTCCTTTCGTCCTGAATGGCAGAATTAACACTGCTTTCTGTATTTGGTGGTCTTCTGGCTATCTGACCTGGACTAAACTTACTGCACCAAACTTCTGTACTTAATCTCCTTAATATCAGTAGCAAACCCAACTGCAATGATTGGCTTCTGTCTTCTCCAAACTGAACTGACTTGTCTAAAAAGGGTCTCTCATAATACTAAAACTCTGCAAACATCGTAAGAGTTCTACATGCCTCTTTAACCTGGGTTCCCAAGCCTCATACTATCTAAACAAGATCTGTTTCTACTTAATGTATTGCACATTCTGTTAGCACTTTCATCCTTATCAATATTTCAGACTGAAGGTTATTTCTCTGAAACATTCATTTCTATTGAAACTGCACTTACTGAAACTGCATGTAATATAAAATGAAGATATAGGCCTGCTTTAATATGACTGCATTTCTAGGCCTATGCAAAGAAAATACTGTACTTACGTCTAACAAACTACATTTAAGCGACACCTGATCTTATAAAAACAAAACCTACGTGGCCATGCAAATGTTTAATTGTAATTCTCAAGGGGTAGTTTATGTTATTGGGTGTGGGTGTCCACGTACCAAATGGTATATTGGACAGACCAGGAGAAAAGTTAAAATAAGAATTATGGAGCATTTGGGAGATATTAGAAGGGGTAATGTGAATAGTCTTGTGGCTGAACATTTTTCGACAACACATGGAGGGTCTATTTTTAAGTGTTTTAGCTGGACCCCATTTACCTAGAGGAGGAAAGTTTAAGAAAGAATTAATTAAGTCAGAATGTAAAATTATATTAAATTATAGAATATTGCATCCTAAGGGGATGAATGTGGATGCTAATTTGACTTTATAAATTTATTTATGTGAAAATACATTTACTTAACTTAGCTGCTGTTTGATTTATTTGTATGTAACAACTTTAAGAGAATGGTTAATTGGTTTAGATAACTGGGGTATTTTCTAATTGATGAATTGTTTGGTGAGCACTGAGTATATAAATCTGACCATTTTGTATTTGAAATTTATTCCTAGAAGGCGAATGGCTGAGGCACCAAAATAATTGAAGAAAAAGTTGAATGGCCCTTTTGGCGGAGCTGTTTCCTCATCTTTGTGTTTTTTGATAATACAGTTTTCTTTTTGTGTATTTGGTCTTCTGGCTATCTGACCTGGACTAAATTCACTGCACTGAACTTCTGTACATAATCTCCTTAATATCAGTAGAAAACCCAACTGCAATGATTGACTTCTGTCTTCTCCAAACTGAACTGACTTCTGTCTAAAAAGGGTCTTTCATAATACTAAAACTCTAAACGTCCCAAGAGTTCTACATGGCTCTTTAACCTTGGTTCCCAAGCCTCATACCATCTAAACAAGATTTAATTTTACTTAATGTGTTGCACATTCTGTTAGGACTTTTATCCTTATCAGTATTTTAGACTGAAGGTTATTTCTCTGAACTCGTGTGTATATTTCACTGAAACATTCATTTCTATTGAAACTGCGCTTACTGAAACTGCATGTAATATAAAATGAAGATATAGGCCTGCTTTAATATGGCTGCATTTCTAGGCCTATGTAAAGCAAATACTGTACTTATGTCTAACAAACTACATTTACACGATACCTGATCTTAAAAAAAAAAATTCACTTGATGCTAAATGACCACTACTGTAAAAAGATACTTGTGAAAATACCAGATATGTATTTCAAATTGAGTATTTTACTGTTTATGCTTCCACAGATATATTGATCTGTGTATAATCAGAAATCAAAAATGCATTGTCTAATTTACCGTGAAACTGCTGCACAAAAGATACAAGCTAAAATTAATATTTCCAAAACATCTGCGTACTGAGTAAAACGTTGATTAGAGATATTCCTGTGTGAAAACTCAGAAACTGTTAAAACAGAGTAAAAGTTGTAAATCTTGGTAAAATATTGTTACAGGTTAATAACCGCACATTAGATAAAGTTAATGAAAACCAACCAGAGAACCTTACAGCTGTACAGTAAACTGTATTTCAAGTTTTAGCTTTAAGTAAAGAATTATAGCAATTTAGAGGAAAAACAAATTAAATGCATTCAGAACTTAGTGTTAAAAAAAACTGCAAGCTGGAGGAATATATAAAGTCAAACTAAAGGCTGGAATAATAGAAGAAACTTTGAGTAACCATTCATATAATTTGGTACAACTGCAGAAATAAGGCTGAAATGAAGGTTCATAGGTAGGTAACTAGGCTATCTGCCCTAGGGCCTACACAAGCCCAGCCAAAAAGGTACCCTGGCTTTTGCCACCCAAGAAAATTATTTTCCTGTGCCACTGTCGAGCAAAGCCACAGAAGTGATCCCAGTGGTGAACTTCCCACCTCCCATCCAATCAAGATTTTTCTTGAAGAGTGCTAATGAGGAGCTTTGTTTGATATAGATAGGTAGTTGTAGTTTATTCCAGAGTATGGGAAGTCTCTGGGATAGGAATCTATCCCTCCGGCATGTTTTTTTTATTGTGGTGACAAGGTTTAGGTCCCTAGAGCGTATAGCTCGGAGGGATTGGGACTTCTTTAAGTGGAGCATGTCCAACAGCTCTGGGTTTGACATAGCTTTGTATGTTCGGCAGAGATCACCTCTGAGTAGGCAATATGCGACGAAGTAAAGCTATAGATTTTTGAGACGGTCTGCGTAAGGCATCTATTTGAGGCCGGTAATCCTCTGTGAGGTATTTCTGTGGCGTTTCCAGTTGTTGTAGATGTCTTGTGAGGTACATACCAAAAGGGGCGTTGTTCTCTATTAATGGGTCTAATGAGTGATGAGTAGAGGGGAACAGTGACCTCTTTTTTTCTGGATGAGAAACCTTTTGTGATGAGGTGTGTCACATAGAAGGATTTCCTGACTACTGTGGCAATGTGATTATCAAAGAAAGAGACTACTGTCCACCTGTGTCCTTTCAGTGTTAAGTATACTGCCGCCTATGTTGTAGTTCATGGGTACAGAGTTTTTGCCAAAGGGGATGACAATGCACTTTTTGGCATTGAGCTTGAGGCCATGGCTTTGACACCAGGCATCTGTCTCAGTGAGGTCCTTTTGTAAGATGTCCACATCGTTAGGAGTTTTGATTATGGCTCCTAGTTTGCAGTCATCTGTGTTAGCCTGTACTTCAGAGAAGCAGATACCAAACAGGAGAGGACCCAGGACTGAACCCTGTGGTACTCCACTTGTCACTGGTCTGAAGTCAGATTTGGAGTCTGCTACTTTCACAGTGTGGGTTCTGTCAGTGAGCCAATTGGCAACCCATCTTGTGACACAGGGATTCATACCTAGTTTAGTGAGTTTATCTATAATTCCAGAGTGGAGGATGGTGTCGAAAGCCTTGGCAAGGTTTAGATAGGCTGTGTGAACCACCTTACCCTTGTCTACGGCTTTGGTGACTGCTTCAAAGAAGTCCATCAGGTTTAGGAGACATGATCTGCCTTTTACAAACCCGAACTGGGTGGGGTCCAGAGTTTGGAGATTACCAATGTCTTTGTTTATAAGTTCCATGATGATATGTTCCATGGCCTTGCAGACCAGGCTCGTCAGGCTAATGGGGCAGTAGTTTCCAGGGTCTGTGGTGGCTCCCCCCTTGTGGAGTGGGATAACCATCGCTGTGCGCCATTCAGTGGGCACAAAGCCTGAGGTGAAGCTATGATTGAACATGGTACTGAGTTGGAGTGCCAGTTCGTTCTGTAGTTCATGTAGAACGCAGCCTGGAATGTTGTCTGGTCCCATGGATGCTGTGTTCTTGGCTTTGGAGAGTGTGGTTTTTACCTGTGCAGCCGTGATTACAGGAACTTTGCATTCTTCCGGTATAGAGATGGGCCCTTTAGTGGGTGAGAGGGGGCAAAGTTAGCACTGAACCTATCTGCCAGGATGTTGGCAATATCAGTTGGTCTGTATATTTAGTGCCATTGTGCTGTAACTCAGAGCAGATCTGAGTGTTGCCATTGAGATTCTTGACATAGCTATAGAATGCTTTGTGGTTGTCTTTAGAATCAGTGGCGATTTTGTTTTCGTAACTAGCTTTGGAGGATTTTATCAGAGATCACAGCTTCTTACTGAGACTGACCAGGGAGCTCCTCCACTCATGAGATTTTACTCTCTTTTGCAGCAGTTTCTTTCTTCTGTTGTACAGTTTGTTTATGGCAGGGGACCACCAGATTGGCTTCCTTTTTTTGGAGGATAACGTCTTGGTTCTGTTTGGGACAGCATGATCCATGCACGCGTGTAAGTGTTTATAAAGTGCAATTGTGTAGGATTCAGTAGTTGTAACTGTATTGTCCATCTGCATGGGTGTCATGATGTTCACCACTTCTGTCTTAAGAAGCTTGAAGTTGGTTTTGGAGAAATTCTTTACTGTGGTTTCCTTAATGGGGGGTGGGGGCAGGATGTGGATATCTAGGGTGATTAGCTTATGGTCGGATCGGACCAATGAGGCGTTGACTTCAGGTGTGGAACACTGGTCACTCATGTTGGTAATGACTAGATCTAGGATATTGTTGCCCCTGGTGGGGGTGTGGATAAGTTGATCCAGGGCATTGGAGTTTATGAATTCCAGAAAGCATTGTGCGAAGGAGTTGGTACATGAGTAGTTTTCCTAGTTAATGGTGGGGTAGTTGAAATCGCCCATTATTAGGGTGTTTGGTTGAAACCTAATGTTTTCCATTACATCCAGAAAAGAGGAGTGGGAATCCTGGGACATGGTGGGGGATCTGTAGCAAGCTACAATTTGGATTGCAGTTTTGCCCAGAGTTAGTTGCACTTGGATAACTTTGGATGCATTATGCTGAGCAACTAGCCTGGAGGTGTGGATATTCTTTATTAATATGGACACACCTCCTCCTTTAGTGTTCCGGTCCAGGTTACATGGCCGAAAAGTGTGGTATGAGTTATAGCCTGGTAGTGCAGGGGTGCTCTCTGGAGCCTTGAACCAAGTCTCAGTCACTGCACAGATATTGATGTTCTCCATTTTAAGGAGTGCCTCGAGTGAGTGCATTTTGAGATTTAGACTTCTAGCATTGAGCAGCATCACCCTCAGTTTTTACTTGCCTGTTCCTGTTACGGTGGCGAATTTGTCATTTGAACCTTACCTAAAAAAGGCACTATAGGGGCATCAAAAACCTTAGCCAGTATCCGGAATCCCGGGGGTGACAGGTGCAGGCCATCTCTGGCAAAGCATGGTGGTCTGTCGACCATGTCATCCCAGGCAGACAGATACTGGATCCCTTTAGAATGACACCAGAAGCTTAGCCAATTGTTGAAGTCAATCATTTTGTCCTTGTACTGCGTATCATTCTAGGTGATGGCAGAATGCTACTCAGGGCTAGGGTCATACCTGCCTGGGCTACAAGATTGGAGAGCTCTTCCATGTCTTTTTTCAGGTAGTCTCAGGTCGTTCACACCAACTGGAAAGACTGACTGAAGATGTGGCTTCTCAAAAAGAATGCGATAAAAAAGCAGCAGCATTAGAACACAGAGCGCACACAGGGCAACCCGAGATTTTTTGCTATACCAGACAAACTGGAAGGAGTAGATTGAAATAATTTATGAAAGTGCAAATAAAAAAAAAAAAAAACACTGGCCTGCTGTTTCTTAGTAGGAATGTTAATTGAAAGTGTACATTATATGTATGCTCAGAACCTGGCTATTAGAAAACAGGCAAGATCTATAGTATATGCGAAATATAAGCAATCATACCAACAGAAAGAGCTGCCCCTTGCAAAATTGTGCTAGAAGGGACAATTATTAAATGCTGAATATAACAATGTGTTTGTGCAAAATGACTTACTGCAGGCAAAAGAGAAGCAAGTTCATCGAAGTAATCAGGAGATGTTGAGAAGGTGTAAGATTCAGGTTGCTAAATATCAAGCTGTCATCATAAAGTTTTTTGGTTTCCTGGAGGGTCAAATGTGTTTTTGGATGCAGAGTATGCTCTGCAGAAAAAAAAAGTTAAGCCAATAAAGGGTGAGCCAGCAAACTGAAGGGGATTCAGTTTCTAAATCTTCTGACATATGGAGAGAGTACCAGTGAAACCGTTTCCATTGTTACAAAGAAAAATGCTTCAGCAACAGAAAAATCCCAGAAGCTGATAAGAAGAAGCAGGAGTACCCTGGACTCAAACCAGAGACAAATATTTTCAGATCATTATTGCTCATTTTTTGTTGGACAAACTTCTGCATTTCCACCTAAGGCTGTTCTGCATCAAAAATGTCTTTGATCCTCCAGGAAAAATATTCTTTGGACAACTAGATACAGAAGCTTGAATCTCACATCTGCCTCTCAACACTACCTGATTACTGACATATAATTTTTACTCTTCTGCCTAGTGTAAAGTGAATAATCATTTTCCACAAACACTGTACTGTCCAACTTTTAATACCTTGCCCTTCTGCCACAGTTCTGTCAAGATCAGCTCTTTCTGCTGGTAGGCTTTTATCTTTACTAATAAAGGTGTTGGCTGCTTTCTGATGGCCATATGTGGAACACACACACGGGTCTGCCCGTTCAATTAACAGTTCCTGCTGTGGAATACTAGTTCTGTTGATAATCTGTGCCTTCATAAAATTAAGAGTCTATTTGTTCTAGTTTCTCTGGTATACCAAAAGAAATCTCAGATTTTCCCTACCTGCTCTATCCTCTAATTCTGCCATTTTTTTGAAACATCTGTTTTTGAACAGTCTCACACTCAGCCACCCTTTGCTTCATTTCAAACTCTGTTTTTTTTTTTTTTGCAGTTTTATCAACTCATCTTTACATATGTTTAAAGCTTCTTATATCTTGTCAAAACTTTCATTATTTGAAATGATATAATCCTTCACTGTTTTGTTTATTTTAATCAGGTCTGAACACATTTGACTTATTTTGTCCTCTAGATTACTGGAAGCAATGCTTGCACCAAAGCTGGAGCTTGAACTGCTTTCTGCTGAACAGTTACAGGATTCATCCCATTCAGTGTTTTCTCTTCACGTTTTCTATTTAATTCGCTATCAGTCTCTCTCAGTTGTTTTTTCTTTGCAGGTATCCAGATTGTGTACTGAATTTTACTCAAGCTGAAAATATCTCTGGCTGCATTTCTCATTTTCTGTTTTCACACTGGGAGAGCTGAAGTTAAGCCATTAATCAGTGTGCAGCCATCTTGGAACTAATATTATGTGGTGATCTTTTGTTGGTGGTGGAGTAACATAATTGTTTACTGATCATATTATGTATACAATTAAAACAAATTTCTCATATATATATATATATATATATATATATATATATATATATATATATATATATATACACACACACACATATATATATATACACACATACACACACACATATACATACACACATACACATATGTGTATATATCTACAGGTGGATGTCTAGATCAATGTTCCAGGTTTAAGCTATAGAAAAAGGGTTTTTAAGGTAAAAACTTAACAAGAGAAACAGACAAAATACTTAAGATGGCAGCTAATTCTTCCATCTGCAAAAAGGAACTAACTTAGTTTTTCATTAGCACCTGTTTCTAGCTGAAAACTAAAAGCTGCCTGCAGGTATAGGGAATTGGTCATGAGAGGCCTGAACAATCAGTTCTAAGTCAAATTTAAATGGTACAATGTAATAAACCTCTAATGGGATATTGCCAAGAAGTACAGTGAAACAGCATGTTTTGAACAGATTCTTAAATGCACAATGCATTAAAATTTTAAAGCGATACTGGCAAGCAGCTCGATGAACATAAAAAACAAAGTACGAATGAAGTTTGAAACTTTGTGAAGTGAATAGTTATACATGTAGCTGCCTCTCCAGTAAGTTTAGCACTTTAATAAAACGATGTTCCACTTAGGGTATTTATTTAAGGGTAGACAGCGCACTTTTGATTAAGGCTACTTAATGTTTACTGAAACCATAGAAGCTCTTCTTCAAATCTGGGAAAGGAATGGAGATGAAAACAGAACACTCAATAATTTGATTACATTTAAAACAGACAATTCTGCCACTTTAGGGCAACTGCTACTACTTGGAGGGTACACTGTATGCAGTTTTGTGTGGTTGCTGAGTTACCAGAGAATACTTATTATTTTAATATATTTAGTTTTTTTTAATTATTTTTGTTAATCAAGTGTTTATGCTGAAGCAAAAAGTCTGAACATTTGAAATACTGAAATGGAGATGAGAAGGAGCAACTTCATACAAGACCAGCCTGTTAGTCATGTATGCATACAAGTTGCAAGAAGGAAATGTATTCAAATGAGGTGCCATGTATAACATGTTGGAGTAATGGCTTTTCATCTGAATGCTTTGATAATAGTAACATGGAATGTAAAGGCCTTACAGGTATTTGTAAAAAAACAAAGCACTGAATAGGGTGCAAGCAACAGTGTAACAGGAGACAAATCTGTATAGAGATAATACAAAGACAGGATTTCAGAGTAGACAATAAGCAGAATATCTAAGACAAAGGAAAGGGGACTAATAATAATACTGATTGCGAGAGGTTCTCCAGAAGCAATAGAAGAGAAAAGGACAATAATAAAATATTTGTGATAGCAAGGGTTTCTTTTCTTTTTCTTTCTTTATTTTTGCAGGGGAGGAGAATTACACTGACATGTATTTATATTCCATCCACAACTGCTGTTGTGTAGTTTTGAAGAATTTTGAAAGAAATAAGCTTCTGACAGTGAATATACTTATTGGCTGGGAACTGCACGTGATCTGCAGCAGTGAGGATGCATTAGGTGGACCTAGAAAGGAAATAAAAAAAAAAAAAAGATGATAGAGCTCTGAAAATATATGCAAGTATTGTACATGACAAATGTGAATTCACTAGCTGAAATTAAGGCAGAATTTGCATATTATTCCCTGAGATACAATAACAGGCCTAGACTGAATAAAAATTCCACCTCACAGAAGCATCTGTATTTACCTGAAAGCATCAAGACCCATCCAGTAACTATATCAGATCATGCACCAGCAAAAACTATGACGTGCAAGTGAGAGACTGTTGTTTTCCTTCTTAACTGTTAACAAGAGAGTTATTAGAAACTACCTTCGAAGGGAGAGCTTGATAGAATAACATAAAATGGTGCTTTAAAAGCATGGCAGGAATAAGAGAGAAAGAAATATGGGAACAAAGCAACAGAGATTATTTGGAAGTGTTCGCCAAGATTAAAGTATTGTTGAAGAAGGGGAATCCCGCAGAAAAAGAAGAGAAACCACTCCAGAGTGCTAAAGGAAAATAAGGTAGTATATGGAAACTAAATATCAGTTTAGAAAGGTTGCTGTTAAGCAAGTATTTGATAACAAAAGAGAGCTAAATCCTTAGGCAAGACAAATGTAGAAAGAGATGTGGACAGACAAATAACTTATGACAAAAAAAAAATAAATAAAATAATCAGAGATTGTAAAAAAGTATAAGAAATATTTTGAAAGTTAATATAAAATCTCTGTAAGACAAATTAACCAAGAAAAAACATAAAACAAAATATTTAAGAAAGACTTGGCTCTGCAAAGCTTAGAGGAAGATGAGGCTCAGCAATTAGCAGCCAAAACAGAAAGAGGTGAAACAAAAAAGACCAATTCATAATCCATCAACAGGAAAGATGGTATTCCTATGGATATATGGAAGGTATAATGGATTACCAAGCAAGGGTAAAGATCCTTCAGATCTGGCTTCATGTAGACATATTTAAATTTAAAACAATGATAAAATATATTTGTATATTAGCTAGGGGAATAGCAACAATGTTATGAAAACTGACAGATATGGATTAGTATGGTTTTGTGGATGGGAGGCAAACATTTGACAACATTAAGTGAATAATGATGATCCACAGGATCAAGTAAAGACCACTACTACTGGCAAGTTGTGATACACAGAACGCATTTGATAAAGTCACCTGGGATTTACTGGGTTATCTCCCCCAGACTTATTCCAACCAGTCCTCATGGCCAGTGACGAGCTCATGGCATACTCATGCAGTCATATTACTACCAAGAGATTTGCTGCTTATGCACCACCTTCCTGCTTCCCCTGTGTATATGTGACACATTTTGTGTGGAATGTCTACCTGCTCCTCACTTCTGCAAAGAGCAGACACTGGCAGGACACGCCACCCACCATTAAGGAAGCATTTTGTGGTTGGATCCCCAGCCTCTACCTGAGAGCTCAACTGCTTCTTTTGCCCATAAACAAGCCCCGTTCCTCAAGGCAGGAACATTCATCCACCCTTGCCAGCACCTCAAGTTCCCTGATTTGGAAACAAAAGGCAAAAGGGATGACAAGCTCATAAGAAGGAACCTATTACTAATCATCTCAGATGGCCTTAGAATAGAGAAAACTAGAAGGCAGTAAGAATGTCTAAATACTGTCAGGCATAGTGGAGAGCGCTCATTAGTTTTATCTACCATGGCTTCTATTTTTTACCAAACCAAAATGTAAATACTTATCATATTGACACAGCTGTGTTGGTATTTCATATTTTGGCACCAGTAGGAATTGGCCCAGTACCTAACACTTTTCTAAGATACGTTAGCCCCTAAAGTAAGGTGGACCATAAACAAAATAAACTGTTTTTTTTATTTCTAAACCTTCTATCAAAGGCACTCATAATAGCAGGTATACCGATGGAGATGAAACAGCCACTGCATATCAGTATAGCAATTACATAACTTTCTTACCTGACATTTGGGTTTTCAGGTCTACCACTAGTAAGACAGAGTTCCAAGATTAGCTCCTTGGGTGGTTCTTATAAAGAATGCCCTGAAAGACAACCTAAACTTGGAGGTCACATCCAACTTGCAGGGTCTTGTGAAAGCATTCAGCAATGCTCACATGGCAGCCACACAGATGTCATCCACAAAAGCATTTTAAAGAAACTTTGCAAAGTGGCCACTGCTCCAGTATTTAGATAAGTTCTAAATTCAGGTAATGGCTTGTCGTATCTTTAATAACAAACTTTAAACATTATGAATGCCTAAGATATGTGGTTGACTCGGTTTCTAACTCATTTTATTGGAAAATGAAATGAAAAGCACCGAATCCTTCCTTATGGATTTTTTTCTCTGTCCAAATAAAATGTAAACAGTTTGCACTTATCCGTGTAATAAAAGTATTTATTCATGGTTAATGAAATTAGGGAAGAAAATTAGATGAAAAACTTACTGAATGACATTAGCTTTAATGGCCATTTTCATCATAAAGGAAGAATTTATCTTCATATTTTTGTGAAAGAGTAGAGGGACTGGAACTAGACTAGAAACTCAAATTCTTCTAGAAGTGGTAATGAACAACTATGTCAAGTGTTTTCCATGTAAGATATTTTAATTTACTAGAAGAATCTAATTGTAGTAGTGATGGTCAGTTTGTTTGTCTTTCGGCTTTTCCCGGTTAGGGGTCGCCACAGTGGAACTCCTGTCCGCTAATAATTGGCAGTAGATTTTCACGAACGCCGAGGTGCCAGCTCAACGTTCAACCTTCTACAAAGGCACACCCATTTATGCTTGTCTTTCGAACGCCCATCCAACCATGGGGAGGACATGGAGACTCCACACAGAAGTCCCTCCCCGCACTCTAGCTGAGAATCGAATGGGAGAACCTCTTGCTGTGAGGTAACAATGCTACCGCTGCACCACCGCGGCATTAGTGATGGTCAGTAAATCCTTTTATTTAACCCAATTTATAACCAACGGGATCTCATCCACGTGAAAAGAGGTCGCCATTCTTCTATACACTGCCTGGATCAAACCAGCTGTAGAAAACAATTCCTATATATATATATATATATATATATATATATATATATATATATATATATATATATATATGTGTGTGTGTGTGTATTCAAAAAAAGTACAGTTTTGTACCTACCATAAATGTAGATGTCCGATAGGTATGCATCTGCAGTCATCACATATGGGTTGTCCTGCCTCAGGCAGCCCTTCGATCGGCCGGATTCCAAAGTCTGGTCTGGCCTCGGCTGATGTCGCACTTTCCCCGACGCCAGAGCGCCTGGGGTATAAAAGCATCAGCCGTCGCCATTTTCCTTCTTGCCCCAGATGCCAGCTGCCCTCGGAGGACGGCTAAAGTTTGCAGAGATGCATTTTCAACACAAATCCAAACATGCACAGTACTATAAAACAAATACACCATAATAGATCCCCCAGCTAGCTGTAAGAGGGTAAGTACCAGAAATACCACTATAAAAGGTAAGCAACCAAAAAATACCACAGAGGGAAGGAGGGAGGTGACTGCAGATGCATACCTATCGGACATCTACATTTATGGTAGGTACAAAACTGTACTATGTCCTTCAAGGATGCATCTGCAGTCATCACATATGGGTAGAATACCATAGCCAATCTGGGGGTGGAGGTACTAAGTAAAGGATGGTGTAGCTAAAATACCCTGCAGGACTGCCGTAGCAAAGCCTGCTCTGGATCTGGAGTATTGTGGAGGTGGCTGTGGCTCTCGTGGAATGAGGTCTAATGTTAGCTGGCACAGTTTTTCCATAAAAGGAGTAACAAAAACGAATGCAATTTCCTATCCATTTTGAAATTGTCTGTTTGGAAATTGCTTTTCCTTGTGCCCCAGCAGCATATGCTACAAACAGCTGGTCAGTCTTTCTGTAACTTTTAGTTCTGTCCAAGTAGTAGCGCAACTGTCTGTGTATGTCCAGGGTGTGCAGAAGTTTTCCCCTTTATTTTGTGGTTGTGGGAAGAAGGAATAGCTTGGTTCAAAGATACCCTGGATACCACCTTTGGCATAAATGTAGGATTGGTTCTCAATGAAACTCTGTCCTGATGAAACATAAGAAATGGCTGTACTGCCATTAGAGCTTGTAACTCAGATACTCTTCTTGCTGGTTATGGCCAGAAGGAAGGCAGTTTTCCAAGACAGAAACTGTAGATCTGCAGATGCTGCTGGTTCAAAGGGAGGAAGTGTTAGTTTTTCCAACACGAAGTTAAGGTCCCAAGTAGGTAGAGGTGGTTTCCTTGGAGGATTGATGTTTTTGATTCCTCTTAGAAACCGTCTCAGGAGAGGATGAGAGAAGACAGGTGGATCAACATTGTATTCTGCTGAAATTGCTGAGGCATGTATCTTAATGGAAGAGTAAGACAGGCCGTTGTGGAACAATTCTGCCAAATATTCCAGTACATGTGCCATGTTCATCACTGTCGCATCTAGGCCCTTTGTTGTGTTCCAAGTGTGAAATCTTTTCCATTTTGCTGAATATGCCTTCCTTGTGTAAGGCCGGCGAGCTTCCATAATAATATCCTTCACTCTCTGGGATAGCTTATCCTGAGGAGGGGTCAAGGTATTTTCAGTTAGTTGCAAGGTTTTCAGGTTGGAATGCAGAGTCTTGAAATTGTGCTGTGTCAGTAGAAGTGGCCATAGGGGGAGAGGCCACGGTTTCATATGTGACATGCTCTTTAACAGTGGGTACCAGTGCTGTCTTGGACAGTTTGGAGCTATCAGAATCACTCTGGGCTGCTCTGTTCTGATCTTCAGTAAGACCTTGGTCATTAATGGGAGAGGTGGAAAAGCATACACTGTTAGAGCTTTCCAGCTGAAAGAGAGAGCGTCCACTTTCCATGCTTGTGGGTGGTATGTCCTTGAGCAGAATTTCTTCAGTTGATGATTGTGGGGGGAGGCAAACAGATCTATTTCCGGCCTTCCCATGATTGTGTTATGAGTAAGAAGATGTCTGGGTGCAGCATCCATTCGTGTGCATCCATGATATTTCTGCTTAAGCTGTCTGCCAGTATATTGTCTTTCCCTGGCACAAACTGGGACTGCAGCTGTATATTGAGTTTCAAGGAAAGTTCCCATAGATTCATTGCCAGTCTGCAAAGAGGGTAGGAATGGGTGCCTCCTTGCTTGTTTATGTACCACATAACTGTGGTGTTGTCTGTCCTTATGAGTAGGTGGCCTTGATGAAGAAAACGTTTGAAGGCCTCGATTGCATGTATCACTGCCAGCATTTCATTTTGGTTTGTGTGCATGAGTAGCTCCCTTTGTGACCATAGCCCTTGGATACATCTGCCCTCCATGTCTGCTCCCCAACCTTGGTCTGAAGCGTCCGTAGTGATGGTTTGGTTGGCTCTTGGCTTGCTGAAGGGCAACCCACTGTTCGACTGGCAGGCTTGAGCCCACCACAGAAATTCCTTTTGGAGGCATGGAATGAGTGGGATCAAAGTTTCTAAACTGTGACTGTGCTGAGTCCATAAACTCCTTACGTACCACTGTAATTTTCTCATATGCAGCCTTGCTTGTGGAATCAGAAGAATGCAAGATGCCATGTAACCCAGGGCCTGCAGGATTTTCCTTGCAGTCAGCTGAGTTTGTCTTGTCAGATTCTTGAAGTAATCCGGTAGCTGTTTTTGTTTTTCTTCTGTGAGAAAGGCCATTTGGGTGGTTGTGTCTAGATCCGCACCCAGAAAAATTATTCTTTGGGATGGAACAAGCCTTGATTTGTGGATGTTGACTTTATATCCCAAGGCCTGTAGTAGGTGGATGGCATAATCCAAGTCCTTTAACAAAGTTTGCTTGCTGTCTGCTTGTATAAGGCAGTCGTCCAGATATGGGTAAATTTGAATCCCCTGAAGTCTGCAGTGTGCAATTACTGATGCCAGGCATTTCGTGAATACTCTGGGCGCAGTAGATAAGCCAAAGGGCAATGCTGAGAATTGATAATGCTCTGACCCTGCAAGAAATCTGAGGTGTCTTCTGCAACCTTGTCTGATAGGGACATGCAGGTATGCCTCCTTGAGGTCTAGAGTCACCAGCCAAGACCCCTTGCCCAGCATGGGAAGGAGTTGCTGTAGAGTCAGCATTTTGAATTTTGGCACAATGAGGTAAGTATTCAGTGCGGACAAGTCGAGAATAGGCCTCCATTGATTTTCTTTTCTGGAACAAGGAATAATCTGGAGTAAACTCCTTGGCCTTGTTCTGAAAGAGAACCTTTTCTATAGCTTCATTTGTATTAAGTTGGAAATTTGTTTCAAAGCCTCTGCCCTCTGATTTGGTGGCAGGTCTGGCATGCCTTTTCTTTTGGCAATGTGTGGAAATGGAACCAGTATCCTTTGTCTATTATTTGCAGTGTCCATGTGTCCCTTGTAATGCTGTGCCAATTTTTGAAAATAAAGAAAGCTTTCAAGGTGCTTCTAATTGAGCCCTGGTCGGCGAGTCAAAACAAAGTCATTGAGTCTGTCCTGGTGTAGGAGTTGTAGTTCCTGCACTACCTCTGGTTGGGAGGCTGCCATTGACGGCCTCTGTAGGAGCCTCTAGCTTGCCCTCTACCTCTGGCATGCCTATTCCTGCCTCTCTGAGATCTGTCTGAGTCCGGAAAAGACCAATTCTTAGTAGGCCAATTTCTGCTGAATCTCGGTTGGACTTGCAGAAAGTCTTTGACTGTTTGCACAGATTTTGCCTTTTCTTCAAATTTCTTTAAGACCTCTTGAGCCGTGGAACCAAATAATTTTTGCTTTTCCATAGCAGCATCCAAAAGCTTAGCTTTAACATGGTCTGGCAGAGATTGTTCCTTCAGCCAGGCATGCCCACGATGACTGCACCTGTCATAGCTGACCTACATGAAGCTTCCAATGCATCATAACCACACTGCAAGAAATGGTTACTAACCCGCTGGGAGTTATGTACCAGATCCTGAAGGGATTTGCGATCAAGGGGTTCAGATGAAGACAGTTTCTTATGCAATTCATCTAACAAATACTCTTGGTACTGTATCATATGAAATTGACAATTTAATGCCCTCATGGAAAGAGTTGCAGAAGTATACACCTTTTTACCCCATCTCTCTAAAGCTCTGGACTCCCTTTCAGAGGGTAGAGGATTTCTAGCAGTGGCAGCTGCAACCCCTTTTGGGCCCTGGGAAATAGTTTCTGGATCAGCAGAGTGGGCCTTGTACATGTGAAGATGTGAGTCCGGGACCCTGTAGTACCTATCAGGTTTGACAGGAGCCGGAGGGAGAGAGTCAGGGGTTGTACTAGCATCAGAGTACACATCATCAATGACATTCAAAACAGGAGGTACAGCTAAAGGCCTATGCTGAGGTAAATGTAAAAAGGTCCTTAATCTCTTTCTAGAATCAGAGAATTCCTGACCCTGCCATTGAAAATGTTCTCTCAGAGTGTAATGTCTCTCCAAAGGAAAACTCTTCAGGAGGGGAGGCCGAGGGAATAGATTCTTCAGCATCAGAATCTAAGCCTCCTGGTGGTCAGACAGAGTAGAGCCATCAGAGGACTCATCTGAGGGGATGAGGTTGAGAACCTCTAATTAAGGAGATAAGATCCTCTGCTAAGCTAAGAATCTGTGAGCCAGTAGAGGGTCTCTGAGAGGTAACCTTGGGAGGCAAAGCTTTAGTAAGTTTAGCCCTAGAGAAAGCCTTAATGGACATGGATGCAGGAGGTCTGGCTGCACCACATGCAGGAGTAGATTTGTCTAAAGGAATGGTGTCGGAAGGTCCCTGGACACCAGTTTCAGTAGGTAATTCAATAACCGACTCGGCCGGGCCTCCGGGCCGAGGTAGTCGGTTGCACGTTTGTAATCGGAAGTACCAAGGGCTCTGTTTCAGCTGAGACCGAGACACGTAGGCCTGACCGTGGTTTCAGTCAAACCGAAACTGCCCGTGTCGGTCCTTGTCCTTCCGCTTAACTAAATGGTCGGAGTCTCCAACGGCATCTTGTAAGCAAAACTAGCCCCAAAGAATTCCTCTGCAAACTCCAACCGATATCTAAGAGTTCGCCGTTGAAGGAAGCACAGGCTGAACAGGCAGAGACGCCGTGGTCTGGGCCTAGGCAGGGAGGCAGTAAGAGTGGAAATCCTTATGAGGTATTTGTTTCCCACAAGTTAAACAATTATTAACTTTATCTGACATCGGCGAGGCAAGAAAGAGTCCCCAACGGGTACTTAGCTTTTCAAGTCTTGTAGCTGAATCACAGGAGCTGGCCGGCACTTGCGAACTGCTTCTGCTTCGGGCACCAGCTGCAAGAAAGACTGAGGAAAATGGCTGATGCTTTTATACCCCAGACGCTCTGACGTCGGGGAAAGTGCGACATCAGCCGAGGCCAGACCCAGACTTTGGAATCCGGCCGACCGAAGGGCTGCCTGAGGCAGGACAACCCATATGTGATGACTGCAGATGCATCCTTGAAGGACATCAACTGGCTGCTAGAAAGACCCATAAGTTTCTAATTAAAACGATCACCTGGCTAATGTCCCTAAAATATCAGGACAGACTTTAAGTTCTAACCCTACACTTTGTCGCCTATAGACTCCGGCAAGGTGTTTAATGTCCAGTATTCTGCACTATGGACCTATTGGCTCCTGCAAGGTGTTTTATGTCTAGCATTCTACACTATGGACCTAATCCTCTTTGAACTCCTCCACAAAACAGCTTCATGACACTAAATATTTGAAACTGCACTAAAAAATAAATAAGACACATTGGTGGAAAGATTTATTACAACATGTATCACCATTCTCTGAAATACACTTCTTTTAAGTATAAAACAGATTTATATCCCCACCTCCCTTAAGGCAAATCTTGATAATGGGACCTCCATTAAGGAAAAACCTTGATAATGTGATGGATGTCGGTAAATTCAACCCAGACCTGCCCTACTTTGCCTTCCTGTAGTTAGGAAGTACCCCATGAGGATGGGTATTGGAAAGATGATTACGATCTGCAGACCGGCTCTGCCTTTTAAATGCTATGAATCTATGGAAAGGGCTTGAAGAATGGCAAGATAATGTTCTCCAGTGCAAAGTAGGGTCCCAAGGAGGAACCAGAGATGTAATGGGAGGTGGTAGAGGTATAGCATAGGTGTAGTGGAGGGGACAGACCCTCTTGGTGCAAAGTATTAGGAGGCTCAGTTAGGAAGTGCAGTTCCTTCTGCATTCTTTCATCTCTACTGGGATTTCTGAATGCTGGTACAAAAAAGGCACTTTAGCAATTTGTGTGTGTTAAGCTGCAACATGCTTATAGCAGCTTGCTACAATTTAAGAAAAAAATTGTGTTTTATTTTTTTGCTCTTCAATTGAATATTCTAAGGGTGTGGATCTCTTTGTGATAAGCCAACTGGTTTTTTACTGTAAAGTCATTTTTTCCACTTTATGAGCTAGAGGTCAGGCTAATTGAGGAGAATTTACAGCTAGAATCAAATCATCAGTCAGAAATACTCCTTAGCACTTGATACAGCAAATGTAAAGTCGTCTAGATATTTGACAGTGGCCCACAGGGAAAAATGAGCCCATTTGATTTGATTTAGGTTTACAGGTGCATATTAGGTAATGACCACTCGGGTCTTTATAAGCCTACCTGTGCAACCCAAATGTGTTACACAAGTTATATGTTTTAGACAATTATATAAGGGGTGATTGTTAGTTATGACATGATTTAATGACTGCCTCTGCTCATCAGAGACACAGATGCCAGACTAGGGGGTGGAATTTTGATTTTCCATGGTCTTAGTTTCACATGAATAGGGAGCCTATTCCAGAGAATGGGAATTCTCTGGAATGCACATTTGTCTCTCCAACATGTCCTGTTTATGTTGCATGCAAAATTTAGGTCTTTAAATCTAGTAGTTTTGATGCTGTTTGTTTTTCAAATGTGAAAAAAGCCCATCAGGGCAGAGTCCAGGGGTGCCTTGTATACCAGGCATAGATCACCTCTCAGTAGTCTGTGGGAGACCCAGTATAGAAACAGGCCTCTGAGGTGATTCCCATACAACATTGTATTTACGCACTGTATTCCTTTTGTCAGGAACCTTTGTGGACTTTTCAGTTGCTGCAAGTGTCTGGTACTGAAGGGGCATTATACTCAATGATGGGTGTGATGAGTGGTGAGTATAGTGGTAAAATGACTTCCCTGGACCTTGATACCATGTTCTTACTTACAAGTCGATGTAACAAAGAAAGAGTCTGTTACTACCTTGGACACTTTGGTAGAAGAACAGGTCACTGTCTCCATGTGTTCCCAGATCCCTGACTAGTGGGTCTACTCTTAGGGGTGCTTTATTGATGACACATTTTCCTGGGGTGGCCAACTTCCAGAAAGTTATAATAATGTATTTCTTGGCATTGAGTTTTAAGCCAGTTGGCACCAGTCATCTGTCTGTGTTAGACCCTCTTGTAAGATGTTTGCATCTTGAGGGGATTCTAGGACTTCTACCAGTTTGCAATAATCTGCGAACTTGGTCAGCTAGAGGCCTTTAATATTGGCCTTAACGTTTGAGATGTAGATGCCAAAGAGGAGTGGACCTAGCATGGAGCCTTGAGGGACTCCACTGGTGACCTGCTTCTTTGTGGAGGTGGTCTCACCAAGCCTAACTACTTGGGTCTATCTGTGAGCGAGTTTGGCTATCCAGCACATTACATAGGGGTTTATGGCCAATTCTATAAGTTTATTAACAATGCCAGTGTGGGCTATTGTATCAAATGCATTAGTCAGATGGTTAGCAATATACACTATTTTACCCTCATCCATTTTCTTGGTGACCCTCTCATAGAAGTCCACCAGATTTGGTAAGCATGACCTTCTTTTGACAAAGCCAAACTGGGATGGATCCAGTGTCTGAAGGCCTCCTATGTCTTTGTTGATAATTTACAAAATAATTATTTCCATGGCTTTCCATATAAGACTAGTCATGAATAATGGGCGTATAGTTTCTGGGATCTGTTGATGGTCAGCTCTTATGAAGTGTGATGACTGTTGGAGTCCTCCATTCTCATGGTACAAAGCCTGTTTTGAGATTATAGCTAAACAGCAACTCTAGTGGCCCTGATGGGTCATGTTTTAGACTATTCTGAATTCATCCGGGGATATTATCAGGGCCCACTGAGGCTGTACTCTTGGCTTTACCAAGTGCAGCCAAGACATATTCTCTCTATAGTTGGAGGGGTTATGTTTGAAGGTATTTCCTGGGGGAATACTGAAGGTGATGGGGGACTAAAGATGGAACTGAATTTTTCAGCCAGCAGATTTGCTATATTGCCCAACTCAGTGAATGTGGTACCAATAATCATCTGTTCAGTACACTGCTATGTGCTGCCTTTGAGGTTTCTGACATAGCTGAAGAAGGCTGTACGGTCTTTTGACTGGGAGACTATCTTGACCTCAAAATTGGATTTATTGGACTTAACCAGCCCTTTTAGTTGCCAGTTTAATTTTATGAGAGAGTTATTATCTTTATGGGAATTCCACTTCCTGATTTTAGCCATGATTTTTTTGTATAAACAGTTTAATGTGGGATGCCATCAGGGTGGTTTGTATTTGTAGTTAGTTTTAGGCTTCCTTACCTCTATGTAGCCACTGACATGGCTGTACAGAGTTTCTGTCAACAATTTTGCATAGGCTTCTGTGTTCTATAGGCTTTCTGGGGAAATGAATTTTGATATACTATCACTTGATAAAAGGTAATTTGCCTTGAGATACTTCCTAAATGCTACTTAGTTTACTGAGGTTACCAAGTTCATTTTGATTTCAAAAGAGACAACTTTATGTTCACACCTTACCAAGGAGGATATGAAATTTGGGGGGAGGGAGGGTAGCAGTATTCTTCCATATTTGTGAGTACGAGGTCCAGTACTTTGGAACATCTAGTGGGAGTATGTACTAAATGGTCAAGGGTGTTTGTATTTCCGAAATTCAGGAATCCCTGTGCCTTAAGATTTGAGGCTGTGTACAATTCCCATTCTATAGATGGATAATTAAAGTCCCCCCCCCATGAGTAAGGTGTTCCACAGAAGGTCTAAGTACGCACAACGAGTTTAGTGGGACATATAGCTGGCTAGGATATGGTACAGAATTTTATCTATAGTGACATGCAAGTGGAGAAACTCCAGTGACTCATATTTAACTAACCTAGAGATAAGTTTATTACTGATGTATATAAATACATCTGCACCTTTAGTCCCAGTCTGTGCATCTATTGGTCTAAAAGTGTGGAAGGCACTGAAATCTCACACAGCCGGGATATTCTGTGCAGCTTTAAGCTATGTCTCAGTAACTGCACAGATGTCTATATTCTCCAGGGTGAAATGGGCTTGGAGTGAGTGTAGTTTTTTCTTTAGGCTCCTGTCACTGATCAGTTAACGCCTTGAGATTCAGTTGAGTTGATTTTGCCATGTCGCTAGGTTTGAAAATCTGGCATTGCCCAAAAAAGACTCTTATGGGGGAGAATAAAGTTTTTGCCAGTATTCAAAAGCCTAGAGGGGACAGCTGCAGACCTTCCTTGGCAAAGCAATGTGTCTGTAAACCATGTCTTCCCATGCTTACAAATATTGAATCCACTTAGAATGACACCAGAACCCCAACCACTTGTTAAAATTAATCATCTTTTGTTCATATCGTGGCATCCTCCTTGGTGAAAGTAATATGCTGCCAAATGCTAGACTCATACTAGCCTGAGATGCATAGTCAGACAGATCTATAATGTCTCTCTTCATACAGTCTACGGAGGTATGTCTCTTATTTCCGCCTAAATGGACAATGATGGAATCATACCGGTA
This sequence comes from Protopterus annectens, assembly GCF_019279795.1. Classification (NCBI taxonomy): domain Eukaryota; kingdom Metazoa; phylum Chordata; order Ceratodontiformes; family Protopteridae; genus Protopterus; species Protopterus annectens. Next base: position 840,287,875 of record NC_056739.1, read on the forward strand.
CTTGTGCAGTGACTTGAGTGCATATGTCATTTGGTGGACAACTGGCTGCTAGAAAGACCCATAAGTTTCTAATTAAAATGATCACCAGGCTAAAGTCCCTAAAATATCAGGACAGACTAAGTTCTAACCCTACACTTTGTCTCCTATAGACTCCGGCAAGGTGTTTAATGTCCAGTATTCTACACTATGGACCTAATCCTCTTCGAACTCCTCCACAAAACAGCTTCATAACACTAAAGATTTGAATCTGCACTAAAAAATAAATAAGACACATTGGTGGAAAGATTTATTACACCATGTATCACCATTCTCTGGAATACACTTCTTTAAGTATAAAACAGATTTATATCCCCACCTCCCTTAAGGCAAATCTTGATAATGGGACCTCCATTAAGAAAAAACCTTAATAATGTGATGGATGCTGGTAAATTCAACCCAGACCTGCCCTACTTTGCCTTCCTGTAGTTAGGAAGTACCCCATGAGGATGGGTATTGGAAAGATGATTACGATCTGCAGACTGGCTCTGCCTTTTAAACGCTATGACTCTATGGAAAGGGCTTGAAGAATGGCAAGATAATGTTCTCCAGTGCAAAGTAGGGTCCCAAGGAAGAACCAGAGATGTAATGGGAGGCGGTAGAGGTATAGCATAGGTGTAGTGGAGGGGACAGACCCTCTTGGTGCAAAGTATTAGGAGGCTCAGTTAGGAAGTGCAGTTCCTTCTGCATTCATTCATCTCTACTGGGATTTCTGAATGCTGGTACAAAAAAGGCACTTTAGCAATTTGTGTGTGTTAAGCTGCAACATGCTTATATCAGCTTGCTACAATTTAAGAAAAACATTTTGTTTTATTTTTTTGCTCTTCAATGGAATATTCCAAGGGTGTGGATCTCTTTGTAATAAGCCAACTGATTTGTTACTGTAAAGTCATTTTTTTCCACTTTATGAGCTAGAGGTCAGGCTAATTGAGGAGAATTTACAGCTAGAATCAAATCATCAGTCAGAGCTTAGCACTTGATATAGCAAATGTAAAGAAGTCTAGATATTTGACAGTGACCCACAGGGAAAAATGAGCCCATTTGATTTGATTTAGGTTTACAGGTGCATATTAGGTAATGACCACTCGGGTCTTTATAAGCCTACCTGTGCAACCCAAATGTGTTACACAAGTTATATGTTTTAGACATTTATATAAGAGATGATTGTTAGTTATGACATGATTTAATGACTGCCTCTGCTCATCAGAGACATAGATGCCAGGCTAGGGGGTGGAATTTTGATTTTCCATGGTCTTAGTTTCACATGAATGGGGCGCCTATTCCAGAGAATGGGAATTCTCTGGAATGCACATTTGTCTCTCCAACATGTCCTGTTTATGTTGCATGCAAAATTTAGGTCTTTAAATCTAGTAGTTTTGATGCTGCTTATTTTTCAAATGTGAAAAAAGCCCATCAGGGCAGGGTCCAGGGGTGCCTTGTATACCAGGCATAGATCACCTCTCAGTAGTCTGTGGGAGACCCAGTATAGAAACAGGCCTTTGAGGTGATTCCCATACAACATTGTATTTATGCACTGTATTCCCTTTTGTCAGGAATCTTTGTGGACTTTCCAGTTGCTGCAAGTGTCTGGTACTGAAGGGGCATTATACTCAATGATGGGTCTGATGAGTGGTGAGTATAGTGGTAAAATGACTTCCCTGGACCTTGATACCATGTTCTTACTTACAAGTCGATGTAACAAAGAAAGAGTTTGTTACTACCTTGGACACTTTGGTAGAAGAACAGGTCACTGTCTCCATGTGTTCCCAGATCCCTGACTAGTGGGTCTACTCATAGGGGTGCTTTATTGATGACACATTTTCCTGGGGTGGCCAACTTCCAGAAAGTTATAATAATGTATTTCTTGGCATTGAGTTTTAAGCCATGCAATTGGCACCAGTCATTTGTCCTTGTTAGACCCTCTTGTAAGATGTTTGCATCTTGAGGGACTTCTACCAGTTTGCAATAATCTGCGAACTTGGTCAGCTAGAGGCCTTTAATATTGGCCTTAACTTTTGAGATGTAGATGCCAAAGAGGAGTGGGCCTAGCATGGAGCCTTGAGGGACTCCACTGGTGACCTGTCTCTTTGTGGAGGTGGTCTCACCAAGCCTAACTTCTCGGGTCTATCTGTGAGCGAGTTTGGCTATCCAGCACATTACTTAGGGGTTTATGGCCAATTCTATAAGTTTATTAACAATGCCAGTGTGGGCTACTGTATCAAATGTGTTAGTCAGATGGTTGGCAATATACACTATTTTACCCTCATCCATTTTCTTGGTGGCCCTCTCATAGAAGTCCACCAGATTCGGTAAGCATGACCTTCTTTTGACAAAGCCAAACTGGGATGGATCCAGTGTCTGAAGGCCTCCTATGTCTTTGTTGATAATTTACAAAATAATTATTTCCATGGCTTTCCATATAGGACTAGTCATGAATAATGGGCGTATAGTTTCTGGGATCTGTTGATGGTTAGCTCTTATGAAGGGGGATGACTGTTGGAGTCCTCCATTCTCATGGCAAAAAGCCTGTTTTGAGATTATAGCTAAACAGCAACTCCTAGTGGCCCTGATGGGTCATGTTTTAGACTATTCTGAATTAATCCGGGGATATTATCAGGGCCCACTGAGGCTGTACTCTTGGCTTTACCAAGTGCAGCCAAGACATATTCTCTCTATAGTTGGAGGGGTTATGTTTGAAGGTATTTCCTGGGGGAATACTGGGGGGTGATGGGGGACTAAAGATGGAACTGAATTTTTCAGCCAGCAGATTTGCTATATTGCCCAACTCAGTGAATGTGGTACCAATAATCATCTGTTCAGTACACTGCCGTGTGCTGCCTTTGAGGTTTCTGACATAGCTGAAGAAGGCTGTACGGTAGTCTTTTGACTGGGAGACTATCTTGACCTCAAAATTGGATTTATTGGACTTAACCAGCCCTTTAAGTTGCCAGTTTAATTTTATGAGAGAGTTATTATCTTTATGGGAATTCCACTTCCTGATTTTAGCCATGATTTTTTTTCTTTTATTGTATAAACAGTTTAATGTGGGATGCCATCAGGGTGGTTTGTATTTGTAGTTAGTTTTAGGCTTCCTTCGGGTAGGCACAACAGCCTCTATGTAGCCACTGACATGGCTGTACAGAGTTTCTGTCAACAATTTCGCATAGGCTTCTGTGTTCTATAGGCTTGCTGGGGAAATGAATTTTGATATACTATCACTTGATAAAAGGTAATTTGCCTTGAGATACTTCCTAAATGTTACTTGGTTTACCGAGGTTACTGAGTTCATTTTGATTTCAAAAGAGACAACTTTATGTTCACACCTTACCAAGGAGGATGTGAAATTTGGGGTGGAAGGAGGGTAGCAGTATTCTTCCATATTTGTGAGTATGAGGTCCAGTATTTTGGAACATCTAGTGGGAGTATGTACTAAATGGTTACGGGTGTTTGTATTTCCGAAGTTCAGGAATCCCTGTGCCTTTAGATTTGAGGCTGTGTATAATTCCCATTCTATAGATGGATAATTAAAGTCCCCCCCATGAGTAAGGTGTTCCACAGAAGGTCTAAGTACGCACAAGTTTAGTGGGACATATAGGGTGACCTATAGCTGGCTAGGATATGGTACAGAATTTTATCTATAGTGACATGCAAGTGGAGAAACTCCAGTCACTCATGTTTAACTAACCTAGAGATAAGCTTATTACTGATGTATATAAATACATCTGCACCTTTAGTCCCAGTCTATGCATCTACTGGTCTAAAAGTGTGGAAGGCACTGAAATCTCACACAGCCGGGATATTCTGTGTAGCTTTAAGCTATGTCTCAGTAACTGCACAGATGTCTATATTCTTCAGGGTGAAAAGGGCTTGGAGTGAGTGTAGTTTTTTCTTTAGGCTCCTGTCACTGATCAGTTAACACCTTGAGATTCAGTTGAGTTGATTTTGCCATGTCGCCAGGTTTGAAAATCTGGCATTGCCCAAAAAAGACTCTTATGGGGGAGAATAAAGTTTTTGCCAGTATTCAAAAGCCTAGAGGGGACAGCTGCAGACCTTCCTTGGCAAAGCAATGTGGTCTGTAAACCATGTCTTCCCATGCTTACAAATATTGAATCCCCTTAGAATGACACCAGAACCCCAACCACTTGTTAAAATTAATCATCTTTTGTTCATATTGTGGCATCCTCCTTGGTGAAAGTAATATGCTGCCAAATGCTAGGCTCATACTAGCCTGAGATGCATAGTCAGACAGATCTATAATGTATCTCTTCATACAGTCTACAGAGGTATGTTTCTTATTTCCGCCTAAATGGACAATGATGGAATCATACCGATACTTGTGCAGTGACTTGAGTACATATGTAATTTGGTGGAGTCTGGCTCCAGACAGGCAAATAATCATTACTTTCTCCTTGTTCAACCTGGTTAGAGGGGCATCAGTATGTTTTACAATGGAGTCTCCTATGCCTAGAATCTTGGAAGTGTGTTTGCTTGCCTTACGGGCTTTGTATTTGGGGCTCCATTGAGAGTGTCTGTATGTGTAGGGTTAGGGATTATTTTTGAGTGCTTATGTGTTTGCTGAGGATAATTTTTGTGATGAGTGGTCCAGGAGGTCTTTTTTGTTTACGAAGATTGCATTTATGTATCTCAACATACATTATTCTATACATGTGTTCTGTAATACTTGTGACATGCATTGCTTGTTCCAGGTTTTGGGCAGAGGTAAGGATCAAGACCACTTTCTCATGGTCCAAAGCTCTCAACAGAACTGGAAAAACCAAACAGTTAACCTGACAAGGTAAAGGTCTTGGTGAGGTTCAGTTACAGAGGAGATTCTTGGACAACTTGAGACAGAAAGACTAAAGTATGGGAACCATATATGCTGGGTCCAGAAAAGGATCTATTAGGATAATTTTGGCCTGTGTTAAGTATTTTAATGGTCTGATGAAGCGGCTCTGAACTTTAAAAGCGCTTATTGACGTTAAAGATTGTTTTTGCCGTGCTGCATGACTCTCTGGTTTTTCATTGTTTATTTATCAGAGGAACGTTTTATTGGTTTACTGTTTTCTTTTTTGTAAATCTTTATTAAATTATTAAATTTTATAACATGAGATCACATGCATTAATAAAAAACAAAACTGCAATAGCATTTCCATTATCAATATGAAGTATACGTGTTTTAATTTTAACAATTTGCATTCACTCCAGCATTACATAAAGTGCCTAATTCCTGCCTTCCTTTAAACGTTACTTTTCCTCCTGATCATTATGCAGCATATATGGGTTCCTTACTCAGCATGTATTGTATATATATATATGTGGGAGGAGAACAAATGGAAGATTATAAAAAAAACCTGGAAATTAATGGCTATGGACAATAAGATACAGGCAGTGAAAATGTTTTAATTCCTTTGGTGTTGTACATAATTTTGTCAACAAGAGGAAAAGCTCTGGATGACAATTAATAAAGAGTTGAAAGAATTAATTTTGGATGGAACTAGGCAAGAAAAAATACGTTGAGTCTTCCCACTGAACAGGGAGGGGAGTTATGGCTACCTGACAGGAAGGAATAAGCAAAGGAAACCTTTTACATACAGCATAAGCAGAGGGACATAGTTGAAAGTGGAAAAAGATGATGACAGCACGTGTTAGAATTATGAAGCATCAGAGAGGTTAGGGTTTTAGAAGAAAATTATTTTGTTAGAAGAGAAGTAATTACACCCAATATTACAATTACAAAGAGGCAGGTATCACTATAAAGAACAAATTAGTGAGGAAATGGAGAAAGGGGATTTTCTAATAGTAGCTGATACATCTAAAGGGACACAAAATCTGAGCGATATCAAGAATAAATCAATCTGAAAGACATATCAGGAAGAAACCAAAAAAGGAACCATGATACTGGAGTCAACAAAGTTGGAAGGGTAAAAAGTTTTATAGTGGGAATAAGCCACTCAGTCGTTTGATCTGCAGCTCAAAGACTACCAGGGGTAGACAAACAACGACAAGAAGGGAAGAAGGGATAGGACAGTACTGAATGAAAGAGCCAACAACAAATGAAACTTAAGAAAGGCATGATTAGTGAGGCTTATATAATACTACATAACATGTATAAAAATAAATCAGAGGAGATAAGAAAAGACTGGAATGAAGGACAAGAAGAGTAAAAATTAAAAAACACAATGGGAGGAAATCTGTAAGGCCTCTAGGTATGCTACAAAGTCCAACAGATTCAGGACATTTGCAAGCAAATGTTTACTCGGGTACTGTTATACTCAAAATACACTACAGAGGATTTTTCTTCAAGTGAAGAGCCAATGCTGGAGATGTGAGGGGAATGAAAGACAAAATTGGGATCACTTGCTTTGAGAATGTGGTGAGTTAATGGAGTTTAAGGACTTCTTACAGAATGCCCTGATAAAAATGTTGGGAGAGGAGACGTATTATATATTAATCAAGAAGATGACACTATTAAGTTGGTATCTTAGTTTAGAACAAATGCTGTGGTGGTACGGCGGTAGTGTTACCTCACAGCAAGAGGTTCTCCCGTTCGATTCTCGGCTGGGCTTGGGAGTGCCTTCTGTGTGGAGTCTGCATGTCCTCCCCGCGGTTGGGTAGCATTCGAAAGACATGCGTGAGCACATGGGCATGCCTTCTTTGAAGGTTGGGCATCGAGCTGGCACCTCGGCATTTCGTAAAAATCTACTGCCAATCATTAGCGGACCGGAGTTCCTCTGTGGTGACCCTTACCGGGAAAAGCCGAAAGACAAACAAACAACATCTTAGTTTAGAACAGTTGAGCCATATTAAGACCTTACCAAGTTTAATATTACCATCAGCCATAAAAGCAACTGTATGAAAGTGTCAATCAAGATTAAGCCTGCTGCCAATAAAGTACTGAATATTTTAGACATAAAAGACTGAGATGAGACCATTAAAATATAGAAGTCATTTTAACAAAAATAAATATATATACATACATATACATATATATACACACATATTACACACACACACGCATATATATATATATATATATATATATATATATATATACATATATATACACACATATTACACACACACACGCATATATATATATATATATATATATATATATATATATATATATATATATATACACATATATCTATGTCTATATATCTATATCTATATATATATATATATATATATATCTATATACATATACATACACACACATTTACACAAACACACACATACATAAAGCAATGCTCAAATAGATTATTAATATAAGTGGGGTAGTAGGAAATGTAAAGTAAATCTGAATGTTCTAATGCAAGAGAGTAAATAATAGAGTTTTAATAGAACTTGTATAAATAACACACACATACACACACCCAATGGAAAGTGTTAGCTTGATAACAATGAAAAAAAAAAAAATCACACCATGTGAACTTATGTTGCTGATCAGTAATGTAAATAATGTTTCAAAAAGAATCATTTTCTTACTTACCATCTGCTACCCCGACATTTCAGTCAAAGGACTCTGTAGGGAATTTTTAAAATCTGCCAACACATTGCATTCCCAAAAACATTTTTCAGATGTGTCTTTCTTCTTAATCACATCTCCAACATTTGTTAAACTCCAGAAGAACAATCCTCTGAAGTATACGTGAGGTATAAAAATATTTATGCAAACATTTCCATATAAAATCCTAAATCTTCTGGATGTTGTTACATATTTGGGAACCCCACAAATATCTTTCCATTGTTCCTTTGTAATTTCCTTTTCCATTCCCTTTTCCACAATACTATCTAACCTTCTCAAATTGATTCTTATTGTTACCGTGCATTATTTATACACCCTCAAATGATCCCTTTTTAACAGCATCTTCTGTTCTAGACTCAACTGCAATCTTTACCAGAGTTAGGGGAAGGCAACGTGGAAGACCATCACTGTTCCTCTGCATAACAATTATTTATTTATTTTTATTTATTTATTTTATTTTACATTTGTTTGCCGGGAAAGTCCGACTGGACGCAGGTCCGTTTTCAGTGGAGGCCCGGGGAGAAAAGCTCCAGACATTGATAAAGTTAAAGGAGTTACAACAGTCACATATAGTGAAACATAGTACAATACATGTTAAAATAAATTAAAATACATTCCAATTGAGCATAGTTAGGTCTGGGGGGAGAACCTCCCATCATTAATCAAGTATCAAATGAGACAGAAATAGTACCAAATAAGAAAAACAGTTCCCAACATTAATCAAGTTCGAATGAGACAGAAATAGTACCAAATAAGAAAAACAGCACCATACATGTTCAACATATATAAAAGAGTATGCATAGAACTGGATGACAGTGTCTAAATCTCTGGTGGCAAGCTACTACCCATGTATAATTATTGTACAAGTGGGACTTGGGGAGCAACCTTTTGGTGTTAGCAGAATCCGAGCAACAGTGCAGTGGTATGGCCTAGCCTGGGGAGTAGCATGAACAATGCCAATTATTATTGTAGTGGATTTAGAGAAGTGTTTAAAATTGTGAGGTAGCGGTGGTGAAGGGTAAGTGGTAAGGAAGTGAATTCCAGGTTTTGGCAATGGAGCTGGCATAGAGAGATTTACCATCTTCATTTTTATGTTTGATGACATTTATACGATTCTGAGAACTAGATCTTAAGGTTCTAGTGGTGGTGTAGGGGTGAATTAGATTCTGAAGTGCAGTGGTTTTGTTGGGAAAGTAGTAGAGCTTTTGAGTTGTTGAGAGTTGGTTAAGTAGGAGTAGCGAGGGTAGTTCAAGCCAGTTAAGTTGCTTGAAATCTAGACAGTGATGGGATCTATGAGAAGCATTGTTAGCAAACTTGGCAATTTTGTTGTAGCAGGATTCCAATTTGCTTAGTTCAGTGTGGCGAAGGTTACTTCAGATAGGGGAGGCGTAAAGGAGAATGGATAAGAGGGGAGTCCTTGCTAAGGTGGCTTTGGTAGGTTTAGTGATTAACTGTCTGTTCCTGTATAGGAGACCAAGCTTTTTGTTGACTTTCTTAACTGTTTGGGCTATGTGCAAGTCAAATCTTAGGTTATTATCAATTTCAACGCCTAATAGTTTTGTGTGTGTTGTTGGGGTGATTTGTATGTTATCTTTAGATGTTATGGTAAAGTCATTATTTAGTGGGGGGTCTACCAGGGCTAAAGGGAATGAGTTTGTTTTTTTTTGGGATTAAGAAGAAGTTTTATGTTAGTGAACCATGCTTCTGCTAAGGAAAAGTTTTTCTGGGTTATGTTTTTTTAGCTCCTGTAGGGTGGGGGAGGCACATATAATAGTGGTATCGTCTGCATACTGAGGCAGAGCGTGAGGATGAAGCTATCTGGTTAGAAAACAGTGAAAATAGCAAAGGCCCTAGTATGGACCCTTGTGGGACACCTATGCCTACAGGGGTAGTAGGGGAGACCGTTGTTCTTGCCATAGAACAGCCTGCTGCCAATTTGATAAGTAGTTATTGAACCAGGATATGGTGGAAGGGCTTATGTTAAGGGAAGACAGAGTTTCTAGCAGCATGCTATAGTTTACCATACCAAAGGCTTTTGATAAGTCTAAAAATATTGAGGATATAAATAATCCTTTATTTATATGGTGGTTGACAATGTTAGTAAAGGAGAGTAGTGCTGTAGTAGTGCTATGGGAGGTGACAGAAGCCATGTTGGGATGTGGATAGTAGGTCATAGTTAAGGAGGTACTGCATTAGTTGGGAATTAACTACTCTTGCTAGTATTTTTGATAGGGTGACAGGATTGCAATAGGGCGGTAGCTGGTAAGCTCAAGGGACTTACCCCCTTTGTGCGGTGGTATTATAAGAGATATTTTCCAGGAGTGAGGTACTTTACATTCTGATATTGACCTTTTTATAAGAATGGATACTGGATAGGCTATAGCTTCAGCTGTTACTTGAAGGAAGTCTGCAGGTAGATTGTCAGCTGCTAGAGTGGTTGGTTTTAATTTTTTGAGGAGTTTCGCAATTCTATTAGTGGGGACTGGGGCCAGAGAAAAAGTGGAGAAGTTATATGGTGTCCTGACGTTGGGAGGGGTCTCTGTAGGTAAGGTGCTAGTAGTAGTATTTTGAGTGTTGGCTAGGGCTTGGACTGTTTCAGTAAAGAATGTGTTAAATTGGGTGGGGATATTGTCAGGGTTGTTTGGTAATACACAGGTAGGAGTGGTTGATTTACCTGGGTGCAGTAAGATATTTATGTTAATTACTAACAACTGTTCCCAATATGTTGGTTCCTTTACTAACCTCCTCCAGTAACTTTAATTCATTCTTGCTTACCTTCTACATCCCCACTTGCAGATACTCCCACTTGTAAAAATCTATTTTCTCCATTCCCATATTAGCTCAGTTTCTAGAATACCTACCATTTTATCAATATAATGTTCTGTACATTCATTATTCTCCTTAAGGACTTGCATCTAAATTTCAAGTCTCTTTTTATCTTTCAAACACTTTCATCACTTCTTAATCATCCTTTCCCACTTTGATTCATAATCTGGTTAAGTTATGCATTAGAACCTTAACTGTGTAGCTTTGAAGTATCCCTTGAAATCAGGTGGCCCTAAGTGGATAATCAGCTTATCCCACTTAACTTTTGCTCTCTTCACTCTCCCAAAATACATTCCTTCAGCTCTTAATTAACTTTCATCCATGTCTGATAAAGTACCACTGACCCATACGCAAGACTGAAAGGACTAAAAACATTGTGACTGCTCCATCACTATCCAGATCGCTAATCAAGAGCTTGAAGTTTCTTAATGCTTTATTATCTTCCACTTAGTCTCTTTCCACATATCCTTAGCTGCTATACCAGTATCCTATTTAATCTATCCACCTAAATGCTTCATATTATGTCCTCAAAAGTATAGGCATTGCTGAACTAACTCTTGCTGGTGCACAGTGTACCACTACAGCTTTTACTTTGTCTTCATTTATTTTATATCTTGAAAAGACTTGAAATGTCAAAACATTCCACAATACTGAACTGTCCTTTTCTGGATTTACTAGTACAAACATGTAATCTGCAAATACAGCTGACTTTTCTCGATTACCATACCAGTTATATCCTTGAATTTGTCAGTCACTTACTTTCTTTGCTTGCAGCTCTAAATATAAAGCAAACAATAGAAGATAAAGACATCCCTATTTGGTTCATCTGTTCAAATACAGGTACCAGACAGGAGCCCTCCCACCTTGACTCCTTCATACAACCACTCACATAGCCTCCTGATTAACCCTATTATTCTATCAGGGAATGCAAATGCTGCCATTGTCCTACTCATAAAATCCCATCTGATGCTTCTCCATGCTTTGAATCAAGACTTGCCAACAACAGTTGTGTTTTCTCACACTTCGCTTCCGTCGGAATCATTGTTTTAATTTTATCAAACACTTGCCCCCTCCCATATAATCACAGTGACCCAATGCATTCAATTTCGCAACGTCTTTGGTATTCTAGCTAATATACACAACTTATAATCATGGTTTAAAACTGAAATGGCTCTATATGAAGTGAGATCTGAAGGGTCTTTACCCCCTTTTTGTAATATCACCATCACTGCTTTCTTCCAAGATGCTGAAAATATTAATGAACGAAGCCTTCAAAATCTCGGCCACTCTCACTTCTAACTTAAGAATATTTACAAAAATACAATCTATTCCTGGAGAGTTGCATGCTGATTTACTATACATCATTGTTTTTATTTCATCTCTTTCTTTGTTAGCTATTAATTGTTCAGCCTCACATTCCCCTAACCTTGGGCAAAATGGACCCACTGATGTTTGAGACTCCACACAGCTCATATATAAACTGGCATAAGTCACCCTAAAAACTGTGCAGACCATGAGGCCCAATGCTTGAAGACAAGATAGCTACAGGTACCATTATTCTGGAATAACCAAACAACTGCCTACTAGATGGATACCACCTAACACCCTGATCCTTGGTGACTTCCAACTACCCCACCATAGATGAGTAAACTATTCCTACACAAATGCACTCACCCAATGATTCCTTGACTTCTTCAATTCTAATGCACTAGACCACGCTCGTCTCATCCCCCACAAGGGGAGATAACGTTCTGGATTTGGTTCTCACCAGCATGGGCAACCATCACACCACTCCCATAGTATGTTCTTCCCTGATGAGATCAGATCATTAGTCTGTCTCATTCGAAGTTTCTATCCCACCCAACCCCTCCCCAGCCATAATCAGGTTAAAAAATTTCTCAAAAGCTGACTACAACCTCCTAAGGGAGGGTATCACTAGCTACACACCACCGCTCCCCTCAAAGGATGCACACAACTATGCTGAACAGTACGCCAATGCAGTATACAAGCACCTGTACAACTGCATGGACTCAGCAATACCCAACAGAACTAAAACCTGCCCCCATACAAGCCTGTCTGGTGGATATCCTCTATCAACAGGCTTTACAACAAAAGGATGAAACTGCTCTCCAAGGGTAAAAAGGAACAAATTTCAAATTGGAAAAACTCCCTCCTCAGCCTCAACAAGCAAATTAGATCACTAGTGAAAACCTCCAAAGCCAATTATGAGTTGAAACTAGTTTCTGAAAGAAAGGGAAACCAGAAGTCCTTCTTCGGTTACATCAGGAACCTCCAAGGCAAAGGCCAGGTGTGTTCTGAATTAGTACTTAATGGTACCACTTACACTGATCCTGTTGACTTAGGTTCAGCGCAAACTTCACCCCCCAAAGGCCCATTCAATATCCCCGATACTTGATCTACAAAGATGTGAAGTATGGGACAAGTGTTAAAGGCTCTATCCAAGGCAAAGAACACAGCTTCCATGGGACCTGATGGTATCTCAGGCTGTATTCTGCACCATCTCCGCAAGAACTAGCTTTGCCACCGAGCACCCTGTTCAACCACAGCCTAATTGCTGGGTTCATTCCAGCAGAGTGGAGAACTGCCATTGTCAACCCCTTGCACAAAGATGGTGCCACTACTGACCTGGGAAACTAATGCCCCATTAGCTTGGCAAGTCTGACCTGTAAAGCCATGGACTGCATTATTATGGATCTCATAAACAAGGACATAGGCAATCTCCAAGCACTTGACCCCACCCAATTTAGATTCATCAGGGGCAAATCTTACCTACTGAACCTGGTTGACTTCTTTGAGACTGTCACCAAGACCCTGGATGAGGGAATGTCAGTACATACAGCTTACCTTGACTTGGCCAAGGCCTTTGACACAATCCCCCACTCGGGCATCATCGAAAAGATGACAACTTGATGTAAATCCCGATCACTTCAGGTGGGTGACCAACTGGCTTACCGATAGGATCCACATGGTCAAAATAGGCACCACCACCTCCGACAGCAGACCTGTCACTAGTGGTGTTCCCCAGAGTTCTGTCCTTGGACCCCTGCTGTTCAGCATCTACTTCTCAGAGGTTCAGGCAAAGACAAAGGGTCTGTGACTGACCAAGTTTGTGGATGACTATAAGTTGGGTGCTGTCATTGACTCCCCAAATTATGGTAACATACTGCAAGAGGGTCTCACAGCTACAAATAACTAGTGCCAAAGTCATGGCCTTAAGTTAAACTCAACAGAATGTACTATCATACCATTCAGCAAAAATATGGCTCCTACTGATAACCATATCAATGGCAACCCCTAAGTACACAACCTGTGGTGAGAGACCTGGATACTCAGGTTGACAACAATCTCACATTCGACCATCATGTGGCGGCAGTGGTCAGAAAAGCCTTTTACTTGGTTCATCTCATAAGTAAGGAGGTATTTACCATTCTGTACTCCCCCCACCCATTAGGCCTATAATTGAGTATAATGCCCTGTTTGGTATGTACCTCTCCAAACACCTGCATCAATGGGAAAGGCCACAGAAATACCTCACAGAGAGAATCCATGGCCTCCAACATCTGTCCTATGCGGACAGGCTCAAATCACTCTACTCTGTATCATACAGATTGCTCAGAGGTGATCTGTGTCTTGCCTACAAGGCAATATTGGACCCTGCCCTACTAGAGATGCTCCATATCTGTAAGTCTAACTCTTTGCGCATTACCTGCTTGACAGGCCTAAATCTAATATGAGACATCAACAAAACCTACTGGAGAGACAGGTTTGTCTCCCAGAGACTACTCTGTCTCTGGAATAGACTTCCCATACATGTCAAACTGAGTACCTCTCTGACCCTCTTCAAGCACAACCTTGACGAGTAGATGGGAAACCACAAATTTGTCCCAGGGATCCACCTTTGTCCCTCATTGACAGGGGCAACAGGTGCTAACTGAGGGTTATTTTTTGGGGGATAAACTCTTGGCTATGTTTGTAATGGCCCCAGGGCCATTAGCCTAGTAAACTCCCATGATCCTATGATCCTATGACTGAATCTTGTCTGGCAGAAGAAACATTAAGTAAGACAGTATGTCCACAGTACAACCTATAAAGGTGATTGCACTTTTTAGAAAAAGCCTAAGTAATGAATTTCAGCAGGCAATTAGATTGTGTACAGTTGATGTCATTAGAAGCCAGTCATCTAGGCAGGGAAAGCCCCTGGAACCCCACAGTCTGAGAGCAGCTGCCACTACAAATATGAATTTGGTAAACACCCTGGGGGCTGTGGAAAGTCCAAATGGCAATGTCCAAAACTTTAAATACAGTGGATATAAAAAGTTTACACACCCCCTGTTAAAATGCCAGGTTTTTGTGATATAAAAAAATGAGACCACAATATAATTTCAAAACTTTTCCTATCTTTAATGTGACCTATAACCTGTACAATTCAATTGTAAAACAAATCTGTTAGAGGAAAAATATAAAAAAAAAAAAATGTACAATAAGCTGTTTGCATAAGGAGAAATAAATATAAAAAAACAATAAAAAAAAACATACAATAAGCTGGTTGCATAAGTGTGCACACCCTTAAACTAATACTTTGCTGAAGCACATTTTGATTTAAATTACAGCATTCAGTCTTCTTGGGTAGGAGTCTATCAGCATGGCACATCTCGACTTGGCAATATTTGCCCACTCTTCCTTGCAAAAGCGCTCCAAATCTGTCAGATTGCAAAGGCATCTCTTGTGCACAGCCCTCTTCAGGTCACCCCACAGATTTTCTGTTGGATTTAGATCTGGGCTCTGGCTGGGCCATTCCAAAACTTTAACTTCCTTCTGGTGAAACCATTCTTTTGTTGATTTGGATGATGAGGGTCATTGCTGTGTTGAAAGGTGAAATTCCTCTTCATCTTCAGCTTTCTAGCAGATGCTGAAGGTTTTGGGCCAAAAGTGACTGGTATTTGGAACTGTTCATAATACTCTCCACCTTGACTAAAGCCCTAGTTCCAGCTGAAAAAAAAGCAACCCCAAATCATGATACTGCCACCACCATGCTTCACAGTGGGGATGGTGTTCTTTTGGTGATGCGAAGTGTTGTTTTTGCGCCAAACGTACCTTTTGGAATTGTGGCCAAAAAGTTTAACCTTGGACTCATCAGACCATAACACATTTTCCCACATGTTTTTGGGAGACTTGAGGCATTGTTTTGCAAATTTTAGCCAGGCCTGGATGTTTTTCTGTGTAAGAAAAGGCTTCAGTCTTGCAACCCTACCCCATAGCCAGACATATGGAGAATATGGGAGATTGTTGTCACATGTAGTACACAACCAGTGCTTGCCAGAAATTCCTTCACTGTTCCTGTAGGTCTCTTGGCAGCCTCCCCCTGACCAGTTTTCATCTTGTCTTTTCGTCAGTTTTGGTGGGACGTCCAGTTCTTTGCAACGTCACTGTTGTCCCATATTTTCTCCACTTTTTGATGACTGTCTTCACTGTTTTCCATGGTATATCCAATGCTGGGGAAATTTTTTTGTACTCTTCTCCTGACGGATACCTTTCAACAATGAGATCCCTTTGATGCTTTTAAGTTCTCTGAGAACCATGGCTTTTGCTGTAGCAGGCAAGTGATATCAGGAAAATCCTACTAGGACAGAAACTTTATTTGGGGTTAATCAGAGTCTCTTTAATTGATGGCAGGTGTGTACCCAAGAAGACTGAATGCTGTAATTAAATCAAAAGGTGCTTCAACAAAGTATTAGTTTAAGGATGTGCACACTTATGCAACCAGCTTATTGTATTTTTTTATATTTTTCCCCCCAACAGATTTGTTTTTCAAATGAATTCTACAGGTTATAGGTCACATTAAAGGTGGGAAAAGTTTTGAAATGATTTATTGTGGTCTCATTTTTTATGTCACAAAAACCTGGCATTTTAACAGGGGTGTGTAAACATTTTATATCCACTGTAACTACCTCCAATCTGGATGTGCAAGAACCTCCTGAACTCCTTGGTGATCTTTACCTAGAGATGCAGGGTTAGGTCAGTCAAGTCAAGAATGGGCCTGTTGATCTTTTTCATTTTTGGTACAAAAAATAACCATAACTGTCTTTTCTTACTTGGCAGTACCATCTTGAATGGCCTTATTTTAAGAGCAGGCACTGAGCAGCTTTGTCATGAGTTGAGAGGCCTGGGAGAGTAAGATTTTGCAGCTTGGGGGATACTCTTGAAAGAAATGGAACTGCTTTTGGATATTCTGTCCTTGAACAACATGTCATGCGATGGCCTTGCAAATATACAGTTACAGGAAAAGATGAATCAAAACTGCCTCCAGAGGGGGGCAGTTGGGCAAGCCCTCATGGAGAAGAAAGCTGCCCTCCCAAAGGAAGACTGCAGCACCCCTGGCTGTGTTGCTGAAAATCATATCCTTTGGGAGTGCTGCCACTCTGGAAGCTACCACATCTCCTTCAGCCCTTATTAAAACCTCAAAAATGGTTTTGTTGGGTGTGTTGAACTAATGCTCACATGGGCTCTACACAGTTCAAGAAAATAGAAACTGAGGAGCTTGGAATTTTGCCATAGCCTTGGTAAGCACATTACCCTTTATCTTGTTTCTCTAATTCAGCCTTTACACTTGGCCCAAATAGTAAGGTTTCATCAAAGGGGCGTGTTCATGAAATTGACTTTTTAGTTTTTGGCAAATTCCACAAGGCAAATACAGTTCTCATGAAGCACTAACATCAAATGTTAGCCTGGGGCTGCTTCACAGTGCGACTGACTAATGCATGGATAAAGAGATCTACAGACGGGTCTCTTATTGTGGATAACTGGGAGGGACTAAGGTAAACAAGGAATGTTTTATATACTGGGTGAAGTCCAGCCAGTCGTAGTCCTACTGGTGACAGACATGAAACTCCCAACATCAGATCTAACCACTTCTAATCCAGTGCATCAATTTGTGACATATTTCTGTACAGCTTATGCAATGGTTTTCTAGGCTCCAGAGAATTAAATTGCCTAATTAAAGACATAACATCCAATAACCATTCTCAGTCTCACACACACAGAGTCACATAAAACTGATCTGCTTTACATGTTCTTCACTCTATGAATATATGCAGTCTCAGGTCTTGAATTATTTCTGCATATTTGTTACAGAACAAAGAATGCAAGCAAAGAACCACTATGACTCATGTTTGACATCTACCTGCGATACTACAGTCACAGGAAAAAAAATTGTACCTTCTAAATGTTATTACATCACAAACACTTAACATCTGGCATCCTCTCGTTCACAGCAGACTATTATTTTTAAGTAAAAGTGTCCTCTCTTTTGCATAACGTACAGTTTTTCCAATCACGAACTTCTTTATAGAAATTCAGTACCCATAAATGTGCTACTGTCTTATTTCCAACAGAAAAGCCAAAATAACAGTTAAATCATTTTGAAGGACAACTAGTATTTTCTTGAACAGGGTCCAGGATTCTCTCTCTTAAATTCTGATTAAAACCACAAAGAAACACATGGCCTGAATCTTCAGCTAATCTAGTTAACAAAACCAGTTGTGCACCTTCCAAAGATTACTGCTGCTTTACAGCTTTTGACTAAAAAAAGTCTTATTTTTAACAATATGAATGTTCTATTCATAATAAAATTATGTTCCCGTCTCAGTCTAAAAAAATTGTTAAAGTGACCCACAAAATGTCTTATTTTAGCCCATTCAGGATTAGGTAACTGCAGAATACATCCCTCTAACAAAATATTTGGCAATACAACAGAATCTTTAGACTGCAGCCACTTTAATCAGAGTTGAGAATGTAAACCAGTTTTGCATTATAGTTCCGTTTGTGCTGAAATCAGTTTTCTTCAAAATTATGTGATTAAAAGGAAGAAAAGAATGCATTTACTCTGACTTTAGATTTTCAAGAGATTTCAGTCTGCAAACTTGCCACACTTCACAAGACCCTTGTCAGCAAAAGCAGATAAACCAGCACGTAAACGTTCAAGACTGGAACAAAACTTCTTTATTCACAAAGAAAGTAAATCCAAGCGCTTTCGCCTGAGAATCTCAGGCTTTTTCAAGGTAAATTAACTGTGTGGCCTTTCAGTATATATAACACTCTTAATAGGCCAAACTCATTAATTAAGTCATAAAGAATTAATCAATTGAAAACAGTTGTTGTTACCTTCAAATAAATCATGTTTAAAGTGCTATAGTACTTTTAAAACCAATAGTCATTTGACATTCATAAAACCACATATTTAAAAAGTCTATGTATATTTTAAAATAAAGTTATACTCCTAATGAGTGCACTTTACAAAGATAACAAAAAATTTTTTATAGCAACATACTAAATAATGTTCATCTTTATAAAAGAATGCTGCCAAAAGCATGCTACTTTGTGTAAACAAATAATACAAATTATCTAAACAGATACAACCGTCATGAATCCATCTTCAAAAGAATTAATTTAAATGCAATGAATTGAGACCTAAACTTTGTAAGAATAAATGCACCAGGACCAAAACACTTTAAATATATAATATTAAATGGAAACAGAGAACTTTTTAAAATTACAATTTGTTCCTCCTCATTTTAAGTATGCTCCTTAAACTAATATTATCATTCATACCTGAATGCCTTGTGCCTTGTGAATAAAGAAGTTTTGTTCCAGTCTTAAACGTTTACGTGCTGGTTTATCTGCGTTCTGGACAAGGGTCTTGTTGAGGAGTATTTTTTTTAGGACTTCTGCTCCTAAAAGAATTTTTGGTGTTGTATTGTTGGTGAAGGCTGAGCCAGTGGTCTTCCCTTTGCTTCTTAGTTTTGGTGCTGTGTTTCTTTTTAACTTGCCACACTGCAACAAGATCCCTGCCCTGTAAACTTCAGAATGAGCCAGCACCTCTTACATTTAATTATACTTGCATCTTTTTACAAATTTACGGACTAGCTAACAGGGAAAATATGGCATGAACGCTAGTCAAACTGTGCCTGAGAAAAAGTGTAAGATGCTCACACTGGCAATGAGGAAGAGAAGGAGAAGCAGCAAACAATGCTATTTGTGGAAGAAAAAACACTTTTGTTTTAAATTTTAAAATACTAACGTGTTTTTGTTAGGATAGTGCTAGTGAAGGGATAAAGGGAGCATACCTACTGTGGGAACATAAAAACAGAAGGAAAAGAAAACAACGGACAGAAAAAAAGAAGCAGAAAGAAGCTAACTATAAGGTGCTTTCCAGGAATTCCCAAAAGCAGCTACAGAGACTTAGGAAGGGGAGCAGAAATGCAAGCAACACACCCACAGCTGCAAGACAGTGAACAAGCAAGCATAAAAAACATGTATTAAAGATTATGCTGTACCTGTTCAATGTGAAGTTGTGTCAGGCGTACGGAAACAATATACAGAGATAAAATGTCCTGTAATGCATAGCTCATAATGAAGCAGAGACAAACCCAGAAATAATCAGGGGCACTTAAAATATTAATACTATAACATGACATTGACAGAAGAATATGAATTAATATACATTTTTTGAAGTAAAATAAGTCCACAATTCTAATTATTGTCATTATTTAAGTGTAATTCCTCGTTTTATTTTTTCCCAAAAGTCACCAGCTTTAGGAGGGATTAAGAGAGTGAGAGATAAAATTAGAGTCAAAAATCAGCAGTATCCCTGAAAATCAGGAATTGCTGACAAGTGTCCCTCAATATAACACCAAACAGGTCTTATGCAACTTCAGGATTCATTTTTAAATGAAGGATGTAAATGAATCCTCTGCCTATCCATACGAGACCCTGGAGTGATTCAAGAAGGTGGTGGCAGAAGAAATGTAGGGGCCAGCTGTACATTTAAAATATCTACATTAAAAGTACAGCTGCCCGATATAAGCAGTGTGGACAGAAGACAGGGCCAGAAAGTTGCACAAACTTCAGGCAGTATACTGTATGGCATGCCTGCATGTGGTATTCATCCTATCCTGTTTAAGATGCTGCTCTGGGGGATGCATGAGGCAAAGTGAACTTCACAATCCCAGCAGCATGCAAATTAACAGCATAAACAACTTCATACCCAGACCCATGATGCCTTGACTGCAACCCAAATGACCAGAAAGAAGCTAGACAGGGCAGTATGAAGAAAAATTGGCAATTGTTGGCTTGCCCCTTCTAGAAGGGAGGTTGGGGTTTCTGCACTCTCTTGGTGATGGGGGCCAGTGTTGCGATCGCATGGCAGACTGCCACAGAATTCAGATGGGGGGTGCTGAAGTTGACAGTTATGTATGTGAGAGCAGTAGCTCTTCCCAATTTCAACTAACAAAAAAGATACTTGACATGGCTATGTAGGTGGTGTCATGCAACAATGTCCTCATTTCCTCCTCATTCTACCTGCCTGCATTTACACTTAGCTGGTCTCCTCCCTTACGCCATTTAGTCTATGTCTGAAGGGGCAAGTCAGATGTGCTGCAGAGAGGTTACAGAGGTAGTCAGGGGGACTCCAGGCTTTGTTTATTATTACTCAGTTACAATGCATAAGTAACAGATGTGACAGACAGAGGCCATGTTACAATGCAATGCAATGTATTAGACATATCTTAACATATCCCATTATGAATATATGAAACGGCCACTGTTGGTTTCAATCTACATAGCTGCTTAATGTCAAGCAACAGCAGCTTGTTCTTGAATCCTAGGCACTGTTAGTGGTAGACCAGGGAAATATCTGCTTGGATGCAAGACAGGGCAGGCCTCTTGACTTTTTATTAATTCATTTACCGGGTAGTATCCAACTGGGCCAGGAGCCCGTTTTCAGCAAGGACCTTGGGAGAAAGCTCCAAACAAGTAATTGACGGAAATAACTGCAATTAACAGCAGGAAATTACCTGCATGGTACAGATACCGAATTAATAGATTAGAAGTTAACAAGGAAGCTAGTTCACAATATTTAAGTGAGTATAAGAATCATGACACATGAATGATCAAGAGCATTTTTTTTGTGTCAGAAAATACAGACAGAGTACTTACTTACTGTCTCATAAAAAAGGCTAAGTTGGAATGCATACAAAGTTGATGTAGTCAGAGTAAAAGAACATCAAGTGGTTGTACTTAGCCTGGCACTGTGCACTTCCACCTGTACAAGGTCAATGAAAAATACCAAGGCCACCTCCCCTCTTACACTGCATGTAGTTTTGGATGACTATGTAGTATGTGTATTACAGGAAGGCCCACATCACTACTGCAGTTAACTGATTATTGTACAAATGCCAATTAAAAAAGCTGATACAGCCACTACTTGGGAGCATCATAATAACAGAACAGGAAAAAAAGACTATGTAGATATACTTCTGGAATGCTTATTTTTGTTTAGTTTGTTACTACAAACAAAAAGGAGGGCCAGATGAACCACCCAATGCAGTATCACTGACATCACATGATTACGTACCTCAGGCAAGTTCACTTGATCCAAAGCATACAACCATACCAGTTTCACAAAAAAAAAAAAAAAAAGGAATGAAAAGTGTACAAGTAGAAATATTTGTATCAATTTTTTTTGTAGGGCTATCAACATAAATATAATGAGAAGGTCTAAGTAGAAACAAAAAGAAGCTAGCCTCCTCATTCCATGTTTCTAACAATAGACGGTCAATGTATTTCAAGGTCCACATTAATGGCTTAGTACATTACATATATATGTATGTACGTGTGTGTGTAATATTTTATACCTATACATATATATATATAGATCTACATATATATATATATATATATATATATATATATATATATATATACATACACATACATACATGCACATACATACACTCACACACATATATGTATGTGTGTCTATATAGTACACATACATAACTGACAGACGATCAAATGCACACGTCAACAAATACAAGTAATAGATACACAACCCACTGAAAAATGAACACTATCCTGCAAAAAAACTTCAAATAAAAGTATTTTTGTTTAGGAGGAAGGCCCCCTGCACCCCCACCACTGCTACTTATTAATATATTTCTATACGTACATACCAGCTCTGGGAATGCATTCAGATACTTGTTTCTGTGAGCTTGCAATTGTATGCTGCAGGGGCAAATTGGTACAAAACCTTGGCAAATGTGCTACACAGGTGTGCTCTGATATGTTATCTCCAGTATGATTAGTTGAGAAAGTCCACTGTCTAGAAAATAGTGAACAAATCAGTTATTTCTGAATGGCTGGGAAAGGCAGGGTCTGATTCTGTCAAAGTACCCAACATTTGGTTATACATTT
Source organism: Protopterus annectens (assembly GCF_019279795.1). Taxonomy (NCBI): domain Eukaryota; kingdom Metazoa; phylum Chordata; order Ceratodontiformes; family Protopteridae; genus Protopterus; species Protopterus annectens. The sequence continues at coordinate 840,310,535 of NC_056739.1, forward strand.
TTAAAACTACGTAGTGTTTTGTTTCTCTAGAGTAAAGAGACCGTTAACATTAACCCCCGGGCACTTAGTGGTTGATGCAGTCTATTTTATCATCTGTATTTACTGGAATGGAGGTGGTAAGGGCCTAATGTGAACAACAATATTAGCTACAGAATAGGATAGTACAGCTCTGTAAGTAAACTTACTATAACAGTAGACATTTTATAAGATCACTGCTGCAGTAGCCCAAGATATATGGGTTATAGTCTTGCCAAGGATATGACCATCGGCCAGCTTTCAGAGCACTTTCCATGCATCATAACTGCTGTGACTTAACCTGAGCCACATAAAGGGGCAGTTAGGGTACCAAAATCTCAGAGCTTCCTTGCCTCAGGAAATGAGGTTAAAGCACTGAAAAGTAAATGCTAGGAAAGAAAAAAAATACAAAATGTAAATATGTACAAGGAGTATATATACATCGACACCCTGGCAATACACTTAAAACAAAACAAGTGGGATGGAGGTAGGTAAAGGCTACTGCAATAGTGATCTATTAGAACATATACTGTTACGGCAAGTTTACTTATACAGCTGTACTATTGTTAAGCATTAGATCACTGTTTCACAGTAGCCTAAGCTATATGGATAGATTGCCATCATTTAGTATTATATGGGGAAGATGGAAATTTAGAATCAAGGAGCCCTAGGACAATGGTCATAGCAACAGCAGGACAATGGTCATAGTAACAGCAGTCTTGGACCTGGAATGGGAATCCAATTTGTAAGAAGGGAATTACTGTGGTGGGTGGACCAACTATTTATCAATGTCTCAGTGCAGGTCTTCCCCTCTCCCTTCTACCTCCTCTTCGGTCTGTCACAACAGATCACTCAGACTTTGCTTGGGGGCTGTATCAAAAGGGGAGAATGTGCAGAGTCTGTAGAACAAACAGGACAAACAAAAAATGTCAAGGAGATTATGGCAGTAATAAATGCCCTGAAGGCCTTAAATCAATCATTGCTGTTCTCCAGGACCTCTGCAAGTAATGCCAGACAATGCCAGAATGATTTGGGACAGAAACAAGCAGGGACTTACCATATCTTACCCTATCTGCAGACTTGCTATGATAGCCTGGGAGGCAGTAACTCAGTTCAGTTTGACTCTACAAGCTTCATACATTCTGTCAGAACAAAACATAACAGACAAGCTGAGCAGGAAAGGACAGACCCTCACAAATACAAACTGTACCTTAGGGTCTTGCATTAATTTATCTAACTATTGGAAACACCTCAAATAGATCATTTTGCCTCCTTTCAAAACAGACAGTTAAAAAATATTTGCTCCAGGATTCCTTGCAAACAGTCCTGATATCCAGGGTTCTTCTGAAGATTTGAAAACCTAGGCCTCCCAAAAGATAGTGGTGGTGACCCTTTTGGCCCAAGCAGCTGTGGTACATCCTTCTTTTGAAAACAGTCAAGAGCAATTACCACAGGCTTCCCTACAGAGTACATTCCCTTACACAAGACGGCAGTTGCTATACACTCCAACCTGAGAACAATTCAGTTGACTGCCTGGATGATAAGATACCCTTTAGGCACCTTATTTTCTAAGAACAAGTAGCAGGTACTAAAGGAAGCTAATAAACTGCTATTAGGAAATCCTATTCATGTAATTGAAAAAGTGGTCTAGTTGCTACCATTCTAAGAACCAGAACCCTTTTAAGGCCTCGTTGTGTTTAGGTCTAAAATATTTGTGTAAACTACTTTCTTCATCTTTCAAGCATTTCTCCTCGACTATCTTTAGATTAATCCCTTCTACCTGTCCTCAAGTCAGTTTCTGAAAGGGTTTTACATATCAAATCTGCCTGGAAAACAGGTGGCTCCTACAGATTTCAATTCTGTGCTTGAAATACTAAAAGCACTTCTTCCACTCGAACCAGTTCAACAGGCCGATATGAGGTTCTTAAATTGGAAAACTGTCTTACTCATTGTTCAGACATCTGCAAGATCATCCAAGTTAAAAGATCTTATGGTGATTCAAGGCTAGCTCATTTTTCCACAAGGATAAGGTTTCTTTGCGAATAAATCCTTCTTTTATACCTAAAATGATTTCAGAGTTTACTTGTAGTTAATCTATTACTCTCCCTGTATTCCTTCTGGGATCTAAAAGCAAGAAAGAAAGAATCTTTCATATTCTGTATGTTCACAGGCAGCTCAGATACTGCCTGAAGAGAGCAAAATCCTTCAGTAAGGCTTATCAGCTATTTGTTTCCTATAAAGATAAGAAAAATGGACAACCAGTGTCAAAGAAAATTTCTAGATGGTTGTCTCTTTTTGTTACTCTCAGTATATGAAGTCACTTCCAGGCAGGGTCATGGCTCACTCTTATCAGGGCTTTGGCTTCTTCTGTGGCTTTTGAAAAGTAGTAGACTCTGGAAGTATTCTACAGGCTGCAACTTGGTCCTCTGTACAGTCTTCTTCTGATATTGTGGTGAACATCAACTGAAGATGAGACAATGCCACAGTATCTTACTATATGTCTTATCATAAATGCACACTTTTGACCCTGCAAAATTGATAACATCAGCTTGTTGCCTTGCCCAGTCAATACATGTTTCACTGTAGCAGTAGCTTACAGGTTCATAGGTAGCTAACTAGCCCAAAGACTACTAGGGCCTTTATAAACCTAGCCATGTATCCCAAATGTGTCCCATGAGTTGTTTTGCCCTAGCAGTTATTTTAAGAGTTATATGCTAGCCAGGATAAGATTAACAGCTGCCTCTGTCCATCAGGGGTACCAGACAAGGTGTGACTTTCCAATTTCTCATCCATTAGTCCAGGTTAGGCTTGAAGAGGGCAGGGACAGGGCTCTGCTTCATAAGGATAGGAGGTCTATTCCAGAGAATGGGAATTTTCCAAGATATACATCTATCCCTCCAACATGTCCTATTTAATTTACAAGAAAAATTTAAACCCTTAGATCTGGTAGTTCTGATGCTGTTCATTTTGTTGATATGCAAAAGGTCCATAAGCGTGACATCCAAGGATGCCTTGTATGCGAGACACAGATCACTTGTCAGCAAACTGTAAGAAACACAACCTCTGTGGATGCTCCAGTTGTTGCACATGCCTGTTCAGGTACATATCAAAGAGGATGTTATATTCAATGATGGGTCTGATGAGGAATGAGTACAGTGGCACGATAACTTCCCTGGATATAGATATCATGCCCTAACTTATATGCTGAGTGAGATGGAACGATTTTCTTACTAACTTTGATACATGTTGGTCAAAAGCCAGATAACTGTCTACATAAGTCCCCAAATCCCTGACTACAGGGTCTACTCTTAGGGATGCTCCATCAAGGAGACAGTTTCCCAGGGTGAATGACTTCCCAAAGGGTAGTGGTATGCATTTCTTGACACTGAGTTTTTAATTGTGGCTCTGACATCTGTCATTTGCCTGTGTTAGACCTTCCCGTACAATATTTGTATCTTGGGGGATTTCTATGATTGTTCCAAGTTTGCAATCATCTGAAAACTTGGTCAGCCAGAGACCCTTGACATTGGCCTTGACTTCCAAGAAGTAGATGCCAAACAGGAGCGGACCCAGCACAGAGCCCTGGGGGACTCCACTGGTGATTGGCCTCTCTGAGGAGGTAGCTCCTCCAATCCTGACTTTTTGGGACTTGTCTATCAGCCAGCTAACTATCCAGTGTGTTACACAGGTGTTTATGCTCAGTTCTCTGAGTTTGTTCACAATGCTTGAGTGGGGTATTGCATCAAATACCTTGGCCAGGTTGAGACTGGCAATATGTACCATTTTGCCCTCATCCATTACCTTGGTGACCTTCTTGAAGAAGTCCACCAGGTTTTGTAGGCATGACCTGCCTTCAACAAAACCAAACTGGACTGGGTTGGGTTGAGCTGGATGCAGTGACTAAGGGTTTCCTACTGCTTATCATTTCCACGATAATTCCTTCTATGGCTTTACATACAAGACTAATCAGGCTAACGAGTCTGTAGCTCTCAGGACTTGTTTATGGTCCAACAATCTGCAGAGGAATGACTGTTGCAGTCCTCCATTTCCATGGCATGAAACCTGTTTGTTAGCTAAATTAGAACAATGACTCCAGTGGTCCTGATAGGTCATATTTTAGGCTATTTAGCAGGCATCCCAAGATATTATTGGAGCCCACCAAAGCTGTGTTCTTGGCCTTGGAGAGCGGATCTAGGACTTAACTCCACCAACTATCAATAGGGAGCATGTTTACTGGTATTTCCTGGACGGGTGGAGTGAAATTACAGATGAATTTGCCAGCCAGTAGATTTGCTATGCCTTCCAGCTCCAAGAATGTAGTTTCATTTATAACCAACTCATGTGTGCTGCCTTTGAGGTTTTGGACATAACAAAATAAGGTCTTGTGGCTGTCCTTGGCCACGGAATCAGTTTCCCCTCATAAATGGCTTTGTTGGACTTAATTAGCACTTTACTTGTTTGCTTAGTTTGATGAGAGACTTTTTATCTTTTTAGGTGTTGTCCTTCCAAATTTTAGTTGCGACTTTTTTTTTTCTTTTGTTGTACAACCTGGTTAATTTTGGATTGCACCAGGGTGTTTCATAGGCAAGTAATAGGCCATTAATCTACAAACCATTTCAAGCCTTGTAAAAAACCATATTCAAAATTTCCCTCTAGCCTCAGGGAGGGCAAAACAAGATAGACTGGGAGAGAATTTCAGGCTACCCATCCAATTATCTAGGTTTTCCTTGAAAGTGGCAAGGCTGCTATTCTGCTTGACATGTACTGGAAGTTTGTTCCAGAGGTGAGGGATATGATGGGACATGAATCTATCAGGCCAACATGTCTTATTTACCTACAGATGAAGCTTTAGTTCCTTTAACCGAGTATTTGATGTACCATGTTCTTTGAAGAAAATAAGTGGTCAAATAAGGTTAGATCTTTCATGGTATGAAAGGCTAGACGGACTTCCACGGAGGAGTCAAGATTTTTGAGGCATTTGACCTTTTTAGTTATGAATCTCTGAGGTATCTCAACTTGTGTGATATGGTTAGATAAAAACATGCCAAAAGGTGCATTATATTCAGTAATGGATCTGATAATATATGAGCCGGGGGGGGGGGGGCTTATTTGGAATTAGTGCAGATGCCTTTGGAAATTATATGGACCAAATAAAAAGCTTTCTGAACTACTGTGGAGACATGATGGTCAAATGATAAGGAATTATCGACAAGAGTACACAGATTCCTTACAGCAATATATGATTTGACGGATGCATCTCCAATACGGTATGTGAAACTTTTGTTTACCAAAATGAACCGTGCTTCTTTTTTTTACGTTTAATTTGAGACAGTTTTCCTTGCACCAACTATTAACATGGTCTAAACAGTGTTGGAGTAATTGCGAGTCAGTTGAAGATCAAATGACAACACCCAATTCACAGTCATCTGCCAAATTAGTTACCTGAAGGCCAGAAGTGGTACCCTGAACGTTATAGAAAAATAAGCCAAATAGGAGATGGCCCAAAACAGAGCCCTCTGATACACTACTAGTAACATTTTTGCTTTCAGAAGTGGCAACTGCTACCCTAACCACATAGGCTCTGTCAGACAACCTACTAGCTATCAATTGCACAAGGTAAGGATTTATATTCAGATTTACAAGTCTGTCAATAACGCCTGCATGGGGAATAGTGTGGTCTACATATGCCACATGCGTATCTTTGGGTTTACTTCTGGTAGGCACCGCAGCCTATATGCTACCATTGACATGACTGTTGAGTTTCTGTGAACAATTCTGCACAGACTGCTGTGTTATCTGGGATAACAAGAGCTTAGAATTTTGAAAGGTTATCACTTACTTTGTTTTGGAGTAGTTCTCACTGTTACTGGGTTTACTGGAGTTACAGAACTGATTTTGATTTCAAAGTAGACTTTTCTGGTCTGATCTTACTAGAGAAGGTACAGCACTTGGGGAGGCAGTGTTCCCCTAGATATGTAAGCACCAGGTGTAATATGTTTATACTACTAGTATGTGTATGCACAATCTGGTCTAGGGATTTTGTGTTTGCAAAGTCCAGGAACCTCTGTGCATGCAAATTATATGTCATTAAGAATTCCCAGTCTATAGATGGCTAGTTAAAAGTCCCCATGAGTACTTTTCTTTGTTGAATGGCGTGTGTCTCCACCAGGTCTAAATATGAACTGTGTGTTTCCTGGGATGCAAGCTAAGATACGGTACACAACTTTGTCTATCGTAATCTGGACATGGATCTGGAGAAATTCCTACACAACATCCTGTTTAACCAAACTAGAGGTATGCTTTGTACTGATGTACATCAAACACATCCACCTTTAGTCCCTACCTGTGGAGTTGCTGGTTTAAATGTGTGATAGACACTAAGGCCTTGCACTGCTGGGCTTTGAACTATGTCTCAGTAACTGCAAAGATGTCTGCATTCTCCAAAGTGGGCAGAGCCTGGAGGGAGTGCAGCTTCTTGTTTAGACTCCTGGCATTAAGGAGCAACACCTTCAGATTCCCTTGGGTTGATTTTGCTGTGTTGGTAGGGTTGTCAATTTGGCATTGCCTAAAAAAACCCTCTATGAGGGAGGACAATGTTTTAGGGAATACTTGAAAGCCTAGAGGGGACAGGTGCAGACCATCCTTGGCAAAGCAACATGGTTTGTTAACTATGTCCTCCCTAACTGACAAATATTGTTTCCCCTAGAATGACACCAGGAATTCTGGCAATTATTAAAGCCAATCATCTTTTGTTCGTATTGTGGCATAATCCTTGGTGAAAGTAAAATGCTGCTCAATGTTAAGCACACACCACATAGCCCGAGAGCTAGATGACATCACTCTTCATATAGTAAAGGGAGGTATGTCTCAGGTCATTTAAACCTACATGGACTATGACCAAATCGTACTAGTACCTGTGGTGCAATGACCTGAGTGTGTGCATAGCTTGGCAGATCCTGGCACTTGTTAGACAACTGACCTTTATCTTTTCCTTGTTCGGCCTGGTAAGTGGAGCATCAATATGTTGCACGATGGAGTCCTCTATGACTAAAGTCTTGGGTAATATATCTGCTTGTCTTATGTGCTTCACAGTTGAGGCTCCACTGGATGTGGCTCTATGTGTACTGTTAGGTGCTGTTTCTTTTGAGTGCTTTTGGATTTGCTGAGGATAATTTTCACAAGAAGACTGTCTGGGAGGTCTGTGGGGTTTGGGCAGATTGCATTTAAGTGCCTCAGCATAAGCAGGCCTGTGTGTGGAGTGTGTACTATGTTTAGAGGGTGTATCTTTTATGTTTCTGGGAACCTGATTATTATTCTGAGTAACTGCACCTAAGAGTTTTGCTTCCAGAGATAGTGTGTGTATGCGTCTGTCACATACTGTTCATAGGTTCATAGGTGTGTACTAGGCTAATGGCCCTGGGGCCTTTACAAGCCTAGTCATAGGATTACCCTGGCATAGTGCCACCCGACCTTAGTTCCCAGTGCCTCTGTCGAGTAGAGCCACTGGAGTTATCCTCGGGGTGAATTTTCTGTTTCCCATCCTCTCATCAAGATTTCTCTTGAAGAGGGTCAGCGAGGTGCTCTGCTTGACATGTACGGGAAGTCTGTTCCATAGCATGGGCAGTCGCTGAGTTATGAACCTGTCTCTCCAGCATGTTTTGTTAATTGTGGTAATGAAGCTGAGGTATCTGGAGCATGTGGTGCAGAGGGACTGGGATTTCTTTAGCTGTAGAACGTCTAACATAGTTGGGTCAGACATGGCTTTGTAAGTCAAGCAGAGATCGCCTCTAAGCAGGTGATATGGGACAGAGAATAGCTGGGGTTTTTTGAGTCTGATCATAATAAGACAAGTGTTTTAGGCCTAGGATCCTCTTTGTGAGGTACTTTTGCAGCCTCTCCAGTTGTTGCAGGTGTCTAGTGAGGTACATGCCAAATGGGGCATTGTACTCAATGATTGGCCTAATGAGGAAGAGTAGTGGGAGACAATGACCTCTTTCTTCCTGGATGCAAAACCCTTAGTAATGAGATGTGCCACATAGAAGGACTTTCTAACCACAGTGGCAATGTGGTGATCAAAAGAGAGATTGCTGTCAACCTGTTTTCCCACATCTCTTATAACACCTTCTGTGTTCAGTGGACTACCATCAGTGTGTTAATTAATGGGAACCGGGTTTTTCCCAAAGGGGATGATGACATGTTTTTTGCCATTGAGCTTAAGGCCATGGTTCTGAACCAATTGTTGGTCTCAGTGAGGCCATTCTGTAGGATGTCAACATCACTTGGGGAGTTAATAATAGCTCCCAACTTGCAATCGTCTGCGAACTTTGTCAGACAGAGTCCCTTCGTGTTGGCCTGGACTTCAGATAAAGTAGATACCAAACAGGAGAGGACCCAGGACCGAGCTCTGTGGGACTCCACTCGTGACTAGTTGACAGTCTGACTTGAAGTCAGCTACTTTCACACTGTGGGTTTTATCAGTCACCCAGTTTGCAACCCACCTAGGAATATAGGGGTTGATGCCTAGCTTAGTGAGTTTTTCTGTGATTCCTGAGTGGGGAATGGTATCAAAGGCCTTGGCCAGATCAAGGTAGGCTGTATGAACCTCCTTGCTTTCATCTACGGCTATGGTGACTGACTCAAAGAAGTCAATCAAGTTCAGCAGGCATGATCTGCCCTTCACAAAACCAAACTGTGTGGGATGCAGAGTTTGGGGATTCCCTACATCCTTGTTTATTACGGCCATGATGATGCATTCCACAGCTTTGCATATGAGACTCGTCAGGCTAATGGAGTGATAGTTCCCAGGGTCTGTAGTCACTCCTCCTTTGTGGAGAGAGATGACTGTAGGAGTGTGCCATTCGGTAGGGACAAAGCCTGAGGTGAGACTAATTGAACAGGGCACACAGGTGAGGTGCCAGTTCACTCTGTAGTTCATGTAGAACACAACCAGGGATATTGTCAGGCCCCATAGAAGCTGTATTCTTGGCCTTGGACATTGCTGTTTTAACCTTTGCAGCAGTAATACTGGGTGCTTGGAAATCTACTGGTACTGTGATTGGTCCTTTGAGGGGAGAGAGAGGGGTAACGTTGACACTGAATCTGTCGGCCAGTATACTGGCAATATCTGTTGCCTCAGTATAAGAGGTACCATTGTGCAGTAAGCTCAGAGCAAATCTGGGTATTGCCATGGAAATTCTTTACATAACTATAGAAGGCCTTGTGGTTGTCTTTAGTATCTGCTGCAATTCTGTTTTCATAGCTAGCCTTACAGGATTTGACGAGGTATCTCAACTTTTTGTTGAGGCTGATAAGGGAGTTTTTCCAGTCTTGGGACTTCACCTTATTCCGCATCAGTTTCCTCCTTCTGTTGTAGTTTGTTTATGGCAGGGGACCACCAGATTGGCTTCCTTTTTTTGGAGGACAGCATCTTGGTTCTATTGGGTATGGCGAGGTCCATGCATTTATGTACGTGTCACGCAACTATTCTCCATTTGCATGGGTGCCGTGAAGTTAGCCATCTCTGTTTTTAGGAGCCTAAAGTTAGCTTTGGAGAAGTTTTTCATGGTGGTTACCTTTGCAGGGTGGGGCGGGGTAGGAAGGATGTGGATTTCCAAGGTGATTAGTCTGTGATCGGATCTAACCAGGGAGGAGCTGACTACTGGTGTAGAGCAACGGTCGCTCATGTTAGTAATGAGCAGGTCAAGGATGTTGCTACCTCTAGTCGGGGTGAGAATGAGCTGATCCAGGGCATTGGAATTAATGAACTCCAGGAAACGTTGGGCAAGTGTATTGGTACATGAATAGTTTACCCACTTAATGGAGGGGTAGTTGAAGTCGCCTAGAAAGAGAGAGTGTTAGGTTGGACCCTAATATTCGCCATGGTGCTTAGGAACGTGCAGTGCAAGTTTTGGGACATGGTTGGGGACCTACAGCAAGCTACGACTTGAATCACAGGTTCATAGGTAGGTACTAGGCTATCTGCCTGAAGGCGTTTATAAGCCTATCCGGAATTGTGTTGGCTTTCACTGCCCCCTTAAGATTAGTTCCCTGTGCCTCTGTCCAGCAGAGCCATTGAAGTGATCCCCAGGGTAAACGTTCTATTTCCCATCCACTAGTCAAGGTTTCTCCTGAAGAGTGTTAGTGAGGAGCTCTGCTTAATGTAGATTGAAATCTTGTTCCAGAGCATCGGAAGTCTCTGGAACAGGAATCTATCCCTCCTGCGCATCCTATTTATTGTTGTGGTGAGGTTTAGATCCCTAGAGCGTGTGGCTCAAGGGGATATGGTTTTCATTAGGTGGAGCATGTCCATCAATTCTGGGTTGGACATGGCCTTGTATGTCAGGCAGAGATCACCTCTGAGTAGGCGGTATACAACAGAGTACACCTGGAGTTTCTGCAGTCGAGCTGCATAGGGCATCTGTTTGAGGCCAGTGATCCTCTTGGTGAGGTACTTTTGTGGTCTTTCCAGCTGTTGCAGGTGTCTTGTAAGGTACATCCTTAATGGGGCGTTGTACTCTATGATGGGTCTGATGAGTGATGTGTAGAGGGGCACAATGACCACTTTTGATCTGGATGCAAACCCTTTTGTGATTAGGTGGGCCACATAGTAGGATTTTCTAACAACTTTGGCAATGTGATTATAAAAGGAGACATTACTATCTACTTGGGTCCCCAGATCTCTTATTACTTCTTCTGTATTTAGGGGGCTACCACCTATGTGGCAGTTTGTGGGCACTTTGTTTTTTCCAAAGGGGATGACTATGCACTTTTTGGCATTTAGATTGAGGCCATGGTTTTGACACCAGGTATCTGTCTCAGTGAGACCCTTTTGGAGGATGTCTGTGTCAGCCGGAGAGTCAATTATAGCCCCTAGTTTGAAGTTGTCTATGAACTTGGTCAGCCATAGACCTCCTGTGCTTGCCTGTACCTCTGAGAAGTATATGCCGAATAGGTTTAGAGTCAGACCTAGCTCCCGCAACTCTTACCATGTGGGTTCTGTCCGTGAGCCAGTTGACAACCCATCTCGTGACTTAGGGGTTTATGTTCAGGCTGGTGAGCTTGTCTATAACACCAGAATGGGGAATGGTGGTGAAGGCCTTTGCGAGGTCTAGGTAGGCTGTGTGGACCACCTTTCCCTCGTCTATAACCTTGGTAACTGTCTCAAAGAAGTCCACCAGGTTTAGGAGGAATGATCTGCCCTTAAAGCCGAACTGGGTACGGTCCAGTGTTTGGAGGTTCCCAATGTCTGTTAATGAGATCCATGATGATGTGCTCCACAGTCTTGCAGACCAAGCTAGTCAGGCTTATAGGGTGATAGTTCCTGGGGTCTGTTGTGGCTCCACCTTTGTGAAGTGGAATAACTACTGCTGTGCGCCACTCTATGGGCACGTAACCTGTGGAGAAGCTAAGTGTGAACAGTGTGTTTAAGTGAGGGGTTAGTTCATCTTTGAGCTTGTGTAGGATGCAGCCTGGGACACCATCCAGTCCCATTGATGCTGTGTTTTTGGCTTTGGAAAGGGCTATTTTAACCTGAGTGTCTGATTTCAGGGGCACTACATTCTTCTGGTATGGTTATGGGCCCTTTTGGGGGTGAAGTTTGCACTGAAACCGTCTGCCAGGATGTTGGCAATATCGGTCAGTTCAGTGTATTTTGTGCCATTCTGCACTAACTCCGAGCAGATCTGAGAATTGCCAGTTAGATTCTTGACAAAGCTAAAGAATGCCTTGTGGTTATCTTTGGAGTCCATGGCAATTTTTCTTTCGAAGCTAGCCTTGGATGATTTTATGAGGGATCGTAGTTTCTTGCTGATACTAATCAGAGATGGCTTACCTACTTGGGATTTTACTCTTTTCTGTACTAGTTTCCTTTTTCTATTTTACAGCTTGTTTAAGACAGGGGTCCACCAGACCGGTTTCCTTTTCTTGGAGGAGTGAGTCCTGGGTTTTGCTTGGGATAGCACAATCCATGCATTCTTGTAGGTGCCCGTAGAGTGCATTAGTAAAGGAATTTGCAGCTTGGGCAGCGTTATCCTTTAGCATGGGGGCTTTGAAACTTTCTACCTCAGTCTTAAGTAACGTGAAGTTTGCTTCTGAAAAGTTTTTCACGGTGGTTGCTTTGACCAGGAGTGGGGGTGGAATGTGGATATCCAGAGTGATTAGTTTATGGTCAGCTCTAACTAGCGAGGGGTTGACCTCTGGTGTGGAACACTGGTCGCCCATGTTGGTGATGACCAGGTCCAATATGTTGTCAGCTCTGGTGGGGGTGTTGACCAGTTGATCCAGGGCGTTTGAGTTTAGAAATTCTAGGAAATCTTGGGCAAGGGAATTAGTACTTGAGTTGTTCTCCCAGTTAATGTTTGGGTAATTAAAATCACCCAATATCAGGGTGTTTGGTAGGACTTTTATGTTTCCCAGTGTTTCCAGAAATGCAGAATGGGGGTCCTGGAACATGGTGGGTGATCTGTAGCAAGCTACAATTTGATCTGCATTTTTGCCCGTTGTTAGTTGCACGTGGATGATCTCTGAAGCATTGTGCTGTGCCACTAATCTGGAGGTGTGGGTATCCTTGACGAATATGGATACGCCCCCACCTTTTGTATTTCGGTCCGGGTTTTGTGGCCGAAATGTATGGTATGAGTTGTAGCCTGGTAGTGTTAGGGTGCTCTCTGGAGCCTTAAACCAGGTTCCTATTACTGTACATATATCGATTTTCTCCATACTGAGGAGTGCCTCGAGTGCATGCATTTTGAGGTTTAGACTTCTGGCATTGAGCAGCATTACCCTCAGTTTTTTGTTACTTGCGCTATTTACGGCAGTGGGTTTGTCTTTCAAGCCTTGCCTAAGAAAGGCACAATGGGGGTGACAAAAGCCTTGGCCAGTATTCAAAAGCCTAAGGGTGACAGGTGCAAGCCATCTCTAGCGAAGCAGCGTGGCTTGTCGAGCATGTCATCCCAGGCTGACAGACACTGGATCCCCTTTGAATGACACCAGAAGCTTAGCCAATTGTTGAAATTGATAATTTTTTCTTTATACCATGGTATCATTCTTGGTGAGAGCAGGATGCTCTCAAGGTTAGGTTCATACAGGCCTGGGCGACGTGACCAGAGAGCTCTTCCATGTCTCTTTTTATGTAGTCCAGGGAGGTACGGCTCAGCTCATTCACACCAATATGGACAATGACAGAGTCATATTTGTACTTGTTCTGGAGTGACCTGAGTGCTTGTGTTATGTGGTGGATCCCGGCACCCGACAGGCAGCTAACAGTAACCTTCTCCTTGTTCAGCCTAGTGAGTGGGATGTCAGTGTGCCTGACTATAAAGTTACCTATTGCTAGTGTGTTGGGTATGTTTACTTTGCCTTAAGGGCTGTGACTGCGTGGTGCACTGGTTTTGTGAATAAGAAGTTATGTACTCACCATAACATTCCATCTGAGTAGATAAACTTAATTTGTCAGCAACCTGTGGGTATCGGATCCGAGCCGGCAGTTTTCAACAGCTTAGATCCGAGCTCCTAGCTCCTCCCTCTACCCATAAACCCCTGCCAACCCTGACTGACCTCAGATCAAGTTTGCCCCCAAGCAGCAATTGCTACAGATTTACCAATTTCAAAGGTCATCTCTGAAGACAGCAAATGTGAATAATCGAAGGTCAGGGGGAAGGAGGGGGGGGACGGTTGCTGACAAATGAAGTTTATCTACTCAGATGGAACGTTATTGCTGAGTACATAACTTCTTAATCTGAAGTAGTTAACTTCATTTGTGCAGCAACCTGTGGGACAGAGTCCCCAGCTACCTGAATCTTGGGCGGCCATCATGGAAGGATGTTCCGGAGCACTGCAGAGCCAAAGGATGCTCTCCCTCAGGAGATAATATCCAGCTTATAATGGTTGATAAAGGTATGAGATGAGGCCCAAGTGGCAGCCGAACAAATATCATCTAAGGATACCCTGGATCTAAAAGCAGCAGAGATAGACATAGATCAGGTAGAGTGGGCATGGACTCCCCAAGGCGCGGGCCTACCAGAACTTTCATAAGCCAAAAGAATACACTGCGAGATCCATAGAGACAATGTAACTTTGGATACCGATTTACCCAAATTCATTTTGGCAAAGGAGACGAGCAACTGGTCGGATTGCCTATGACCAGATGTCCTGTAAATATAGAATCGAAGTTGTCTATGCACATCCAAAGAGTGTAGTTTGTATTCTCCTTTGTTGTGATAGTTGGGAAAGAAGACTGGCAGATTAATGGACTGGTTGATATTTGATTCGGAAGCGACCTTAGGGAGAAAGGAGGGATTGGTCCTGAGGTAGACTCTATCCTTGTGGAAGGTTAGATATGGGGGTTTCACACAAAGGGCCTAAATTTCAGAAACTCTTCTAGCAGAGGTGATGGCGATGAGAAAGGCCGTCTTCCAAGACAAACACTTGAGATCCACTGAAGCTGCAGGCTCAAAGGGGGGAGCTGTCAAAGCCTGAAGCACTAATGACAAATCCCACAGAGGTACCACTTCCTTTACCAGAGGTCTGAGCAGGAAGGTGCCCTTCAGGAAGGTCTTGCACAGCTTTGAAGTGATCAAGGGACGCAGATCATGTCCGACATGGTAGTGAGAGATAGCTGCTAGTTGAACCTGGACAGTGAACAGCTAGCTCCCTGGTGAAATAATCCTGATAAGAAGTCTAACACCGCAGGTAAAGGAGCTGTGAAGGGATCCAAGTTTTGGCGTTCTGCCCATATAGAAAAACGTCTCCATTTGCTACTGTAAACCTTCCTAGTAGAAGGCTTGTGGGCTGCAACTAGAATAGCTTTGACTGGGGAAGAGATGCTGGGAGTCCTGGCTAGGAGTGGAACTGGAGCAGCCAAGCTGTGAGCTTGAGGCTGTCCAGGTTCGGGGTCAGGAGACCCAGAGGGTGGGAGATCAGATCCGGGAGGGGATCTAGAATCCAAGGAGGATTCACCAGATGAGACCAAAGGTAAGGAAACCAGGTTTGACGAGGCCAGAATGGGGCAATGAGGACAATCCTGCTCCCCAACTGACTGGCTTTCTGTAGAAACTTTAGCATCAGGGGGAGAGATGGATAAGCATAAAGCAGACCGGGAGGCCAAGCATGCACCAGAGCGTCTCTCGGGGATTCCCCGAATTGGGGAATTAAAGCGAAATAGCTGTTGTATTTAGTGTTTGAGGGAGAGGCGAAAAGATCGCAACAGGGCTGCCCCCATTTGGCAAAAATCTGGTTTGCTACATGCGGATTGAGAGACCACTCATAAGGGGAAAGGATGGTGTGACTGAGTTTGTCCGCCAGGATGTTGGACCATCCCGGAATGTGCGTTGCAATGAGAAAACGGTTGGTGGAGATTGCCCATTCCTACACTCTCATGGCCTCTCGACAGAGCGGGTAAAACCTGGTTCCCCCTTGTTTGTTGATGTACTAGACAACCGACATGTTGTCCATCTGGATCGCAATTGTCCCTACAGGAAGAAGGTCCTGAAGTGCTTGCAACGCTAACAGCACTGCCCTCATCTCTAGGACATTGATATGCAAAGAGGTCTCTGTATCGTTCCACGTGCCTTGGACAGTCCTGCCAGAAGAGTGCCCCCCCACCCGAGGCGAGAGGCGTCCGGGGTCACCGTGGCCAGGGGAGGGGCCATAGAGAAGGGGCGTCCCGTGTGGAGATCCGGAGATTGCAGCCACCACACGAGAGCCCTCTTGCAAGCCCTGCTGAGGGAAATGGGATGACTCAGAGGGTAGTGAAGAAAAGACAACTGGATTTAGAGGGTCCACTGTAAGACCCTCATGTTCAGACGTGCCATAGCTAACAAATTGATTGCCGCTGCCATTGAGCCTAGAGCCCTCAGGACCAATTCCGCCGGAGGAGATGAAGATAGAAGGATGGCCCGCACATGAAACCTCAGGGTTCGAAGTCTCTCTGGGGTTAAGAAGGCTACAAGATTGATTGTGTTTAACCTGGCCCCGATGAAATCTATGACTCTGGTCGGGGTGAGAGCAGATTTGTCCATATTTATTGTGATCCCTAGCCAGGGAGCAAGGTGAAGAAAATAATCCCTGGCTGTACAGAGTAAATGCCTTGTCGAGGCGGTCAGGAGCCAGTCGTCCAGGTACAGGAAAACCTGGATTCCCTGGAGGCTCAGGTGGGCTGCTATGACTGCTAACACTTTGGTAAACACCCTGGGGGCTGAGGTGAGACCAAAGAGGAGAGCCCTGAATTGGTAATGACTGGCCCCTAGCCGGAAGCGGAGAAACCTCCTGGATCGTCTGTCCATTAGAATATGATAGTACGCATCCTTGAGGTCTATCGAGCACATCCAATCGTTCTCCCGTAATAGGGGGAGAATACATTGAAGAGTGACCATCCGGAACTTTTCTTTGGTTACTGAAAGGTTCAAAAGGGAGAGATCGAGGACTGGTCTTAAGTCCCCTGTCTTTTTTGGCACCAAAAAACCTGGAGTAATAACCCGATCCGAGCTGGTCTGGGGGGATGTGTTGGATGGCTCTTTTTTTCTAGGAGCTGCCGGATTTCCGCAACTGCGACCTCCCTCTGATCGGGTGGGACATCGGGGAGGTGCTTGGGGAAGAGAAGCGGGCAAGAGAAGGGGATCTGGTAACCTCTGGATATGATGCGAAGCACCCAGCTATCTGTCGTGATGGACTCCCAAGCTGCCAGGTGCCTCGAGAAATGCCTCCCCCGACTGCCTCCAGAGTGGAGCAGTCGGGCAACCCTTCAGGGCTGTTGCATGGGCTGGTCAGAGAAAGGTTCTCTGGACCCAAAGTTCTTAGGGCCCCCTCTGCCTCTAGGGCGGTGTCCTCCCTCTCCTCCTCTCCCGCGGAAGGACTGGGGGTCCGGAGCGGACTGGGACTGTTGCGACTTCCGGAACCACATCTTCTTCTGTCCCTTTTGGTTCTTGGAGAAGGACCTCTGGGGAGCAGAGAAGCGGACTCTGACGGCAGATGTCTTCCCGTCCTTTTCGCTCTGGACCAAGGTGTCGCGAACGGTCTTCCCAAACAGGGCAGAACCATCAAAAGGGGCATTTGCGAAAGACTCCTTGAAGGGTTCCGCGAAATCATAATGCCGGAGCCAGGCCTGACACCTCATGACGAGACCTGCTCCGCTGGCTCTAGCGGCTCCTTCCATGGCATGGGTTAGTAGCCGCATAGAGGTATTGGAAATGGACCTAAGACTGGCCATACAGGTGAAGTACAACTGTTTGTCCTCCACCGACATGGACTCCGGGGGCAACGCAGCATATTCCTTAATAAGATCCCACTGCAGCCGAATAACGTGTGCATGTAGTTCAGTGACCTCACCGAGAAGGACGCTGAACTAAACATGCGCTTCCCTAAGCGGTCCATCGCTCGGGACTCCTTGCCCGGGGGGTGGACCGAGGGGCTCTCCTGAGCTAGTTCACTCTTAGTGGCCACCGCCATCAACATGGCATCTACGGGGGGACCCTTGCTCCAATGGGGCCTGTCGGCAGGGGGACTGAGGATCCTGTCAGGGCGCTTCGGGACTGGCTCCACAGTGTCCGGCTCCTTCCACTCCCTGGTGGTAATCAGGTCCACTAAGGGGTCGGCCGGAGGGGACACCCAAGAGGTAGAAGGGCCTGCTTCAAACGCCTCCAGGAACACGGATTCGTCTGAGGTCGGCTTTGGGGCAGACCACCCCCCTCTGATCCTGAGCATTTCCATGATGTCTCCAAAGGGGACATCCTCGGGAGGTTACCTTGGGGAGCCTTCCCCCTCCTCCAAATCCGTGTCTTCGGTCAAGGACTCAGGGGAGTCCAAGTGCCTCCTCTTGCACTTCGCTTGTGGGGGATCTCCTCGGGGGGCTGTCCGAGGAGTCCTCACCAGCAACATCCTGTTCCAAGGGAACGACCTGGGACATTGAAGCAGGCTGTCCCTGGGACCGGGTGATGGAAGTCAGACCCAACAGAGAAGGAGTGCGGGGCGGAGCTGTGGCAAGGACCAGGGGGGCCAGGAAGCAGTCGACAGAGCCCTCTCCACCACGTTGAATGCCAAGGGAGAGCCGCTCTCTCTCTGGGATCCGAGAGCGGGCCCTCACTTGGATCCAAAAGGTGGATCGGGGCCGGCGCAGAAGCAATCGGATCTGACGGCCCAGTATGCTCCGACCTGAACGGCACCAAAGGCATACTGAAACCCTCGGATCTGAAGCTCAGCCCTTGGCTCCGAGAGCTCGGATCCGACAAAAACGGACCCGACAGGCTCGAGGGAACAGTCGGCGCCAAAATACCCGAGACTGTCGGCGCCGACCCACTCCCGGTTCCAAGGCTGCCTGGCTCTGAAGGCTCCGAACCCAGGAAGCGGGATGGAGAAGGAGCTATCGGGGCAAAGAAAGGGGTCGAGCTCCCCCCTGGAGGGGGGGGGGAGGCAGGAGCACTCCCATCTCCAGTTGGGCCTGGAGGAATCTTCGCATCATCCGATCCAAATCTGCTTCGGAAAGGCTGCAAGTAGATCTCGATGAGGTCACCAAGGCGGGACGCGAGTGCCGCCACGATGACCTCGAAGGAAATCGGGTCTCCTCCTCCTCAGGGCCCGGTGAAAAACAGGGGGACTGGATCTGAGAAGGAGGAGACTGGGAAGCCCTGGAGGGAGAAGACCGCTTAGCCATGGGAGCCAAAGCAGAGGCCTCGGCCCTCCGCTTGTGGTGCTTCTCCCTTCTCTTGTCTTTCCTGGCCTCCCTCTCCTCCAGGCCTACAGCGGGAGGTTGAGTCCTGGCCGGGGGGAAAGAGTCAGGAGTGGCCGCCGCCGAGGCCACGGTGGTAGCCACGGTAGGACCAGAGGCTGAAGCCGAATCTGGGGGCAAAAGACCCGCCAGGATCAGCTTGGATCTCCGGTCCTTAAGTGCCCTGGGGTTGAACGCCACGCAGATGGAACAACCAGAGGTAAGGTGTCCAACCCCAAGGCACAGAACACACTGAGTGTGGCCATCAGCCGGTGAAAGCTTACTGCCACACTCGGTGCACTTGGAAAAGATAGGTTTTGGGGCCTCCGACATTTTAAACTAAGGACACACACGCTAGGCCCCAACACACGCACACAGACCCTAACGAACCAGCGAGGGTGAGGGAGGGAAAAAAGTTTAACTAAAGAGGAGTTTAAACTAAGGTTAACAGGTAAAGGGTCTAAACACACAGCACTCACACTAAAGATGGAGATAAAACAGAAAAAAAATTTCTAACTTTCTCACAAGAAAATCGCTAAGCACGGAGCTTGAGAATCCAGCTACTGTCAACAAGCGCGGCAAACTAGATCTGAGGTCAGTCAGGGTTGGCAGGGGTTTATGGGTAGAGGGAGGAGCTAGGAGCTCGGATCTAAGCTGGTGAAAACTGCCGGCTCGGATCCGAAGTCGGATCCGATACCCACAGGTTGCTGCACAAATGAAGTTAACTACTTCAGATATATGTGTTGCATGGTTTGTGTTGGGGGGGTGGAGGTTGCTTGGATGTCTGCTTTGGAAGTCTCTGTTGCTTTTGCAGATTTTTATTTAGAGCCTCCGAGTATGTTTTTGTGTATTTAAGTGGTTTTTTTTTGCTGGTGCTGGTTTCATAGGTCTATGTGAGACTGGTGGTGTGATGCAAGTAGTTCCCTTCTCCTCTTGACTCGACTTGACTTGAATTGCTGTCTTACCCAATGTTAGCTGCACCTGAAGTATCTCTGATGCTTTATGTTGGGTTACCAGTCTGGAGGTGTGCACATCCTTTATGAATATGGAAACACCACCGCATTTGGAGCTTTGGTCCAAGTTCTGGGGCCGAAAGGTGTGGAATGAGTTATAGCCTGGTAGTGCAGGGGTGCTTTCTGCTGCCTTGAACCAGGTCTCTGTTACAGCACAAATGTCGATGTTATCCATTTTATTGAGTGCTTTGAGCGAGTGCATTTTGAGATTTAGACTTCTAGCATTGAGCAGCATGACCCTCAGATTGCATTTGTTTGTAGCGGTTACGGTGGTAATTTGGTCTTTGGAACACTACCTAAAAAAGGCACTATAGGGGTGATAAGAGCCTTGGCCAGTAACTGGCAGCCCAGGGGTGACAGATGCAGGCCATCTCTGGCAAAGCATCAAGGTCTGTCAATTGTGTTATCCCAGGCAGATACTGGATCCCCTTAGAATGACACCAGAAACTTAGCCAGTTGTTGAAATCAATCATTTTCTGCTTGTACTGTGGTATCATTCTGGCTGATGGTAGGATACGGCTCAGTGCTAGGATCATACTTGCGTGGGCTACATAATCCAAGAGCTCCTCCATATCTCTTTTCATGTAGTCCAGGGAGGTACATCTCAGGTCATTCACACCAACATGTACGATGATAGAGTCATATCTGTACCTGTTGTTGAGGGACTTAAGTGCGTGCATTATGTGGCAGACAGGCAGCTGACAGGCAGCTGACTGTTACTTTCTCCTTATTCAACCTAGTGAGTGGGACATCAGTGTGCCTCACTATCGAGTCACCTATGACTACTGTGTTCGGCATGCTGTTTTGCCTTAGGGGCTTTGGTTGAGTGGCACACTGTTTAGGGGAGTTTAGTGTCTCATGATTAGTGTTGTGTTGTGGTGGTCGAGTGCGTTTCTGGCTTGGAAGTCTCTGCTGCTTGGGTAGATTTTTATTGAGAGCCTCCGGGAAGGTGAGTGTGTGGTTTGTGTTTTTATGTGAAGGCAGTGCTGGTGTGTGTTCTGGAGGGCTATGTATTCCATGTGGTGTGGTGCAAGTGTTGACCTACTCCTCTTGACCAGCTATTACGGTCTTGGCTGGAGAGTGCGTGGCTTCCAATTTGGATATATAAGTACATCTCTCACAAGTCTGAGTGTTGGAAGGTAAGTGGAGAGAGTTGTCGGTGTACATGAGGCAGTTGCTACATTGCCTCAGGATGCCCAAGTTCACCAGGTTAATAGGAGAAAGCACAGGGAACTGACCTTTAGACATGCCTGGAGGGGTGGGCATTGATAATAAGTACTGGATCTGTTTCCTTGTAGAATGTTTAGTGCTGGTAGCACTTTTCCATGCTACAATAATTGCTTCAAGAAATCTGGTAACATGCTAGACTAATAAGCTAGTATAAGTGCAGGAGAGGAGAGAACTAGTAGATCTAGGGGAAAAATTGAAGAGCAGACTCTGGCACCGCTCAGAAGCTTACAAACAATCCTGGATACAGCAAGTCTGTATCTGGACTAGACTAGTTACAGGAAAGGCAGGAAACAAGTGAAAACTCAGGCTTTTAAACCGGAAAGTTGAGAGAGATGGAAAAACTGTCCAAACAGCCAATAAAAAAGAAGTTATGTACTTAGCATAACGTTCCATGTATGTAGTCCATCTTGCCGAACATTATTATGTGTGGGTTCGGAGCTGATCCTCGGCTCCGACTCGGCCGCTTAGAAAGCCTGAAAACTTTTGATTGGCTCATGGCTAGGAGGTATCCCATGGTGCATGAGCACATTCCCCATATCTTGTTTGCTAGTAGTCTATCAGGATAAGACAGGAAAAGGACAAAGGTCCGGAAGAATAAAATGTAATAAAGGCACCCTTTATGGTATAAACCACTGTAGAAAAGGAAAAACAATTGTTTCCAGATCCTCCAGGAAGGAGGCTGGTGGGTGGGTTCGTAATAATGTTATATAAAAATATGTTATGTAGTCCTATCTCGCCTCCATTATTATGTGTGGGACAGCGTCCCTAGCATCTTGAATGGGTGTCTCACTGGAAAATACTCCTGAGTACCGTGGAACCAAATGAGGCTCTACCCCTGGAAGTTAAATCCAATTTATAATGGGAAATGAAGGCATGAGGGGTAGCCCATGTTGCTGCTTTACATATATTATCAATAGGTGTCCTGGCTTGGAAGGCAGCAGAAGTAGAAAAGGACCTGGTAGAATGCACTTTGACTTTAAAGGGTAACTCCCTTCCTTGAGAAGTATAAATAAAGGAAATACAACTAGAGATCCAGTTCGATAGTGTGACCTTCGCAACTGGCAAGCCAATTCTCACCTCAGCAAAGGAAACAAGCAGCTGTTCTGACTTTCTAAATCCTTTGGTCCTGTGGATATAGAAACGCAGTTGCCTTTGCACATCCAACTGATGGAATGTATACTCTGCTTTACTGGTGTGATTAGGGAAGAACACACTGGCAATTCAATTGTTTGGTTTAAGTGAAATTGAGAACAGACTTTAGGAATAAAAGAAGGATTGGTCTGGAGAGAAACCCTGTCTTTGTGAAAAATTTTAAATATGGAGGTTTAACTGATGGGGCTTGTAGTTCAGAAACTCGTCTGGCTGAGGTTATTGCCACCAGAAAAGGAGTCTTCCAAGACAGGAATTTCAACGGACAACTATGGGCTGGTTCAAAGGGTGGCAAAATAAGTCTAGACAGGACTAGATTCAGATCCCAGGGAGAAATGGGGTCTTGAACAGGAGGACTTAACATCATGGAACCCCTAAGAAAAGATCTGCACAGTTTGTGAGACACAAGACTGGAATCATTAATCCCCGCATGAAAATTAGATATTGCTGCTAGCTGAACTCGGAGTGTAGCATCCGGGGAACCCTGGTGAAAAAGTTCTGAAAGGAACTCTAAAACAATAGTAATGGGAGTTGTAAATGGATCAACTTCTCTGTTGTGTGCCCATATAGAAAATCTCTTCCATTTACTGTGATACAATTTTCTAGTCGAAGGCTTGTGAGAAGAGGTAATGAATGGGTTACAGCTGGAGACAGCTCATGAAGCCTGACTAGTGACGGAACTGGAGCAGCCATGCTGTTAGTTTGAGAGTGTGGAGACTGGGGTGAAGAGAACCTGACATGTGTCAAGAGGTCTGGCACTGGGTCCAGAGTCCATGGATAGTCTAACAGGTGAGGCTCAAGAAAAGGGAACCAAATCCGATGAGGCCAGTAAGGAGTGATGAGGATCATCTTGCTTCCCAACAACATTGCTTTCTGTATGACCTTGGGAATGAATGGAAAAGGAGGAAAAGCATAAAGGAGTCCCGGGGGCCAATCGTGGATGAGTGCATCTCTTGGAGACTCTCCCGGAGGGGGGATGAGGGAGAAAAAGGTGCTGCATTTGGTGTTGATGGGGCTGGCAAAGAGATCGTAGCAGGGTTGTCCCCACTTTTGGTAGATCAGTTGGGCTACTTTCTGGTTCAAGGACCATTCGTGAGGTAACAATATTGCCCTGCTTAGCTTGTCCGCTATCATGTTGGAAGTCCCTGGGATGTGCGTTGCAATGAGAAAGCGTTGGGAAGAAATCACCCAATTCCAAACTCGCAGGGCCTCTCGACATAAAGGGTATGATCTGGTCCTCCCTTGTTTGTTTAGATACCAAACCACCGACATGTTGCCGGTCTGGATAGCTATCGTCCCTAGTGGGAGAAAGTCATGAAGTGCTTGCAATCCTAGGAGCACCTCTCTCATCTCTAGGACACTGACATGCAGATGGACCTCCTGATCTTGCCACGTGCCTTGGACAGTCCTGCCAAGATAATGCCCCCCCCCTATTTGGGAGGCATCCGTGGTCACAGTGGCAATGGGTTGGTGCGGTACAAAGGGAGTCCCTGTTGTAAGATGACCTGGCTGAATCCACCAGAGTAGATCCTTTTTGCAAGAATCTGTGATCAGTATCTGGTGTTGCAGAGGCAACTGCTGAAAGGACCACTGGGATGACAGGAGCCATTGGAGTATCCTCATATGTAGTCATGATAAAGGTACGAAGGTTATGGTCAACGCCATAGTTCCAAGAAGCTGCAACACCACCTTCACTTTGACTCTTCAAAGATGAAGTATCCTGTAAATTTGCTGCGCAAGATTCTGTATTCTGTCTGTAGGTAGTCTGGCTATCATAAAAAACATGTCTATGTTTGCTCCTATAAATGTTATAGATTGAGTGGGCAAAGATGAGGATTTTTCCCAGTTTATAGAGATTCCCAACTGGGAACAGAACTTGATTGTGGAATCTCTCGATTGTATTAGACTATGCCTGGTGGTGGCGGTCAGAAGCCAATCGTGCAGGTATGGAAAGACTTGGATGAGCTGTCACTACTGCCATGCACTTGGTGAACACCCAGGGGGCTGTGGTGAGACCAAAGGGCACCGCCCGAAATTGGTAATGATTGGCTCCCAGCCGGAAGCATATGTAGCTCCTGGATGCTTTGTCCATCATTATGTGGTACTAGGCATCCTGGAGATCTACTGAGCACATCCAACTGTCTTTCCCTAACAGAGGGAGTATGTATTGTAGAGTGACCATTTGGAACTTGGACTTCTTTACATGCTCGTTTAACCTGCTGAGGTCTATGATGGGTCTCCAGTCCCCTGTTCTTTTTGGAACTAAAAAGAACCTGGAGTATGTTCCGAATCCTGTCTGGCCTGCTGGGACCTTTTGGATGGCTCTTTTTAATAGCAGCTTTTCTATCTCTATAGCCGCTTGACCCCTGTGATTGGGTGGTACATCTGGGATGCTTTTGGGAGGACGTGGTGGAAGGGAAAAGGGTACAGAGTAACCTCTGGTGATAATGTCTTGTACTCACTTGTCTCGAGTGAGATTTAGTCAGGCTTCTGGGTACAAGGACAGGCGACCCCCGATCGGCTCCAGAGACGAACAGTCAGGTTCCACATCAGGAACGCTGATAGGGATGGTCACAAAAGGAATCGCGGCCTCCCTGATTTTGTGGGCTTCCCCTGCCCCTAGGGCGACGTCTACCATTACTTCTTCCTTCCCTGCCTCTGAAGGAGGAATCACCTGTGCATCCTGGAAAGGTCTCTGTGATTTCTTGAACCACATTTTACCGCTCTTCTGACCTTTAGGGTAAGGTCTAGAAGGAACGGTAAAACGGACTCCCATAGCAGAGAGAGTCTTTCCTTCCTGTTCACATCTGGTGAGGGTATCTTTCACCTTGGGTCCAAAAAGACAAGATCCGTCCACAGGGTCATTGGTGAATGTAGACTTGAAAGGCTCAGCAAAGTTGCATAGATGCATCCAGGAATGTCTCTTTAAGGAGACTCCTGAACCTGCTGCCCTACTTGCACCATCAGCTGTGTACGAGATCAGCCACATGGAGGAGTTAACAATGGATGTGAGAGTAGCCAACTGAGCGGACACTGTAGATGGGACTGCTTCAGTAGAGGTACCCTGAAGAGTATCTCCTAACTCCTTTAGGAGATCTCTCTGAAGTCTTGTAAAATGTGATAGATAGTTCAGCAATCAGAGTGTAAAAGCCGCTGAAGAGAAGATACGCTTCCCATACCCATCCGTTGTTCGGGATTCCTTACTGGGTGGATGGATAGAAGAAGAAGCCTCTGCTAGCTTCTTAGTGGCCGCAGCCACCACCATGGCATCAACAGGTAAGCTCTTGGATAAAAATTCTTTGTCATTAGGGGCGGAAAGAAATTTATTAGGCCTCCTGGGGACCGGTTCCACAGCATCAGGAGTCTGCCATGCTTTCTGACTCGCAAGATCCAGTAATTCATCAAATGGAGGAGACACCCATGAAGCTGAGGGTTGAGACCCAAAAGCCTTCAGGTACACTGACTCCTCATTGGACAGGGTAACGGTGGGCCGGCCGCCTCTCTGCCTGAGGATCTCCAAAAAGTCTGCAAAGGAGACATCTTCAGAGGATGACTTAGGGGACCCTCTGACTCATCGAGGTCAGTGTCAGATGTAACAGACTCCTCAGGGGAGTCTACATGCTTCCTCTTACATGATCTCTTCTGAGGGGGCTCCTCAGTGGGGTCCTCTGGGGAGGTCTCGGAAGATCGGGGGCCACCCAAAATGGGGGTCCTGAGGTTGTGGGTCTCTACCATCCCAGAGGAGAAAGGACGCTGAGACTGTTGTCAGCACTTGAGGGAGTATAGCATCGGTACTTCTATGTGGGATGAATTGACTATCCAACATGCTCCTCATCCTCATGAAGACCGATTCGTCTGGCTCCGAACGACACCCCGGCTCTGAAGAGAGCATAGGTGCCGATGGCTCCAAAAGAATCGGCTCTGAGAAAGATGTAGGGTCCGAGCTCACTCGGGCCAATGCACCAAGAGGAAGACTCAGCAACGAAGAGGTTCGGTTCCAAGTGTCCTCCTCAGGGCCGACCGAAGAGCTTTGGACCCAAGACACTTCAGACGGTGCCGAGAGTGTCGGAGCAGAACTTGTCTCTGAGACAACCACCCGGGGTGCTGGAGCAGAGGACACCACTATAGTCGGTACTGGCAATATCGGCTCCAAAGGCCCAGTCTGGGTTGGAGGAGGAAAGAGAGCAAGATCGGTAGCAGGAGTCGAATGGGTAGGACCCGATAAAAATTTTGGCAAGGCCGACGACTTGAGGTGTCTGAGCACCATTCTCTCAATGTCTTCTTCAGAGAAGCTTCTGGAGGACAGTGTGCGAGACCTTGTTCTCTGCAATATAGGCGATTTTAGAGTAGGGGAGACCAGAGGAATGTCTGTAGACCGGCTCCAAAGAGGACTGTTAGTGATCGGCACCAAAACACTTGGTGCCGATACTGCAGGGTCCATGTCCAAAATCTCAATAAGCCCCAAAGACTGTGGAGCCAAAGAGACAGAGGCCAACTCCGATTTTGGTAAATTCTGTGGAGAAGGCCGTTTAGCGGTCTTGCCCTTATCCTTTCTAGAAGACTGCGACCTAGCAGAGGAGGAGGAAGAACTGGCTAGGTCTTCCTCGAAGGAAGGTTTTAACATGCCTTTTAAAATCAGCTTATTCTTCCATTCCTGGAGTACTCTAGGGCTAAAAGAATGACAAAAGAGACAAGTCTCTTGTAGATGTATGGCCCCTAAGCAGTACACACAGACGCTATGTCCATTGGTGATGGACATTATTTGCGAACATTTAGTACACTTTTTAAACCCTGACTGTTTATGTTCTTTATGTTCCATGGACATAATGGCAGTAGTGAAAAAAAACAACACACTCACACAACAGGAGAGGAACTAGATCCTCTAACTTAAGCAGATATAGCCCTAACACCCACAACAAAATTAAAAAGGTTTTACAAGGTTCTTTAACTTAAATGAACCTAGTGCAAGAAAGAAAAAGGGGACAAACTAGCACCTCTAAGTTAAACGGTCTAGTCAAAAAAACACACACTCATGGGAACCACACACAAATGGCCAACAGGCCCAAGAAAATTTTAAACAGCAATAAGTCAAATCCGGTTAAAAACACAAATCGGTAATCACAATAAGACTGTCAGCAATCAGAAAAAAACTTCACAAGAAGCAAAAAAAACTCCTAATAATCAGTAATTATAATAAACTGAATCACTTAGCCACGGCCAACCAAAAGAAGCTTCCGACTGAAGACGTGGCAAACGAGATCTGGGGAATGTGCTCATGCATCATGGGATACCTCCTAACCCTGAGCCAATCAGAAGTTTTCAGGCTTTCTAAGCGGTCGAGTCGGAGCTGAGGATCGGCTCCGAACCTACACATAATAATGGAGGCGAGACAGGACTACATAACATCTACAATTTTTGGGCCAGGAACCACTTCTCTTGTGGTAGATAGACTACCTAGTGCTTACCACTCCCAATGATAAGCTAGAAGGTTTCCCTCCAACACAGAAAGGCTTGGGGGCTCAGAAGCTTACAAACAGTCCTGGATACAGCAAATCTGTATCTGGACTAGACTAGTTACAGGAAAGGGGGGGGGGACAAGTGCAAATGCGGGCTTTTAAATTAGAAAGTTGAGAGAGATGGAAAAACTGCCCAAACGGCCAATAAATACAATTTCTGGGCCAGAAACCACTTCTTATGTGGTAGATAGGCTGCCTAGTGCTTACCATTCCCACTGATAAGCTGGAAAGCTTCCCGCCAACACAGAAAGGCTTGGGGGCCTCAGGAGGTTACAAACAGTCCTGGATACAGCAAATTTGTATCTGGACTGGACTAGTTACAGGAAAGGGGGGAAACAAGTGCAAATGCAAGCTTTTAAATCAGGAAGTTGAGAGAGATGGAAAAACAGCCCAAACGGACAATAACTGCAATTTCTGGGCCGGAAACCACTCCTTATGTGGTAGATAGGTTACCTAGTGCTTACCACTCCCACTGATAAGCTAGAAGGCTTCCCTCCAACACAGAACGGCTTGGGGGGCTTAGGAGCTTACAAACAGTCCTGGATACAGCAGATCTGTATTGGTTTCATTAAGGATTAGCTGGTTGCCAGTGTACATGAGACAATTACTACATTGTCTCAAGATGCAAAAATTACCAAAACTGGTTGTGGAAAAATTGTGAATGTGCACATCAATGGAGTCTGGAACACTATTAGGTCAGCTACAAGGGTGTGGTGCATGAGGGGTTAATAGTGGGCTAACTAGTGGTGCTTTTGGGACTATAGACTAGGCTCGACTTATACAATACTGAATTTAGGGGGCAGTGCTCCTCAATACTTAAGCTAGCTGCTCTATGCTCCCTAATGTGCAAAGTATTTGCTCTGCACTCATCAGGTTACTGGGTCCAATTTCGGAAGTGACTTTATATGGAAAATGTAAGTGCTTGCGTATGTAACACATCACTGCTAAACGCAGTGGTGAGCAAATCAGCCAAATTTATACTAGCACTGAAAACTGGCTACTAAGCTTTCTGACCAATAAAACTAAACTAGCAGCTTTCCAAAGTGTTTCCCAACCCACATAAACAAGGCTACCACCTACTGTCACCAGATGGAATATGCCCATCCTCTTAATGTAAAAAAACATAAGAAGGATTACTAAAAAGTGCACGGCTGCCACAAGTACTAACAAACAAGTTAGATAAGGTGATCTTGGAGCATACAGACAGACAGCGAAAAGCAGTTCAAGCAAATGCACCAATTCCAGCTATAAATGCCAATAAATGCACAATAAGTCTAGCAAACAGTCAATCACTTAAATTACCTTTAAGTTTGATTTATAATTTCAACTACTTGGCTTTTGCCTGGATGGCACAAAATGTTACAAACTCTCTTCAGAGGCACATGCAAAGACATCAAGTGTTGTTGGGCTCTTGAGGAAATGAGCCAACAGCCACGTAAATGTGAAAAATTTACACTAGTACTGAAAATACAGACAACTAGCTAATAAGCCTTCTGACCAATACAACAACTACACTAGCAACTTTCCCAGGTGTTTCCCAACTCAGACAGACCAGTCCACACCACCACCTACTGCCCACTAGATAGAATATCCCAGTCTTCTCAATATAAAAACACGAGGAGGACTGCTAAAATGTGTACTGCTATCACTGAATTAAGGAACTAGGAGCAATCCAATCAATAAATAGATCTGCAACAAACCAGATCAAACTAGACACCCAGGCCTGAAAAGCACAAGCCGCAATCCCACTACAGACATGCGTTTACTGCTGGGACCTACTTGGCTAGTTTCAACAAAGCTGAATTTGATAAGAAACAAAACAATTTGCTTACAGTTAAAACAGAAAAGTTAACTGTTACCAGATAGAGATTTACTTATCTGGTGTAGACATATTCAGTAGACAAATTCTGTCTGCATTGGGAGTACTTCCTTTTTACAAAAGACAATATATGAATACACAAAAGGCAGACCAGACTGAGCATGAATATCTGTGTTACAACTGTGGCCATGCACACCAATGGTGTCCATGCAAGAAGTACCATACAATCCCAACCTACCTCTGTTGCTGTATTGAGGTGGTTGGATATCTGATGTTCCTATGATGAAAGATAAATGTATGATGTGGTCAGCCTCCAGTCTATATGTGCATTGCTGCTGTAAAGAAATCTGCTGTAAATGTTGCTAATCTGGTGCACTGACTACCAAGATGTGTAGGGGTTAGTCCATTATGATGCTAGTATCCAGTCCTACACCTGGGTGCGTCCTCAATGGCTGACATCTCACATGGCATGGAATGTGCCTTTATCTTGACATGACACAATGTCAGTGACATGCTTATGACACTGCTGTAGTGTACAGTTCTGCCAATCCACAATGCTGATGTCATGGACCACTGCCTGCTACACCTGGGTCAGCAGAGGCTGGACAACATTCCCTTGTCCCCAACAAGCATCAATCATGGGATCATAGCTGCCAGTGGTGAGATACCATTTTCAACAGCACTGACACTGGAGGATGAGGTTTACAGCAAAGGACTGACAAACATACAGAAACCTGTGAACAGAACAGAAAGCTATTTAGACTGTATATTGCTAAGACTGGTAGGATGACAGCTACAGATGCAAGGGTGACCTAGGTTTACTATACTATAGTCAAAAAGGTCAGATGTAGGGGAGGTATGATTTAGAAATCATGTTTATGCTCGATTCAGAAGCTACTGTTTTATTCCTTAGGAGTACCCAACACCATTTTCTGAAATATACATGTGACACTGGCTATTTCAACAAGTGCCTGGAGGATAGTGCCTGCTAGGTGCATGAAGAAGATCAAGAACAGGCTCTGTTACCTTCATTGCTAGTTAAGGCAGTAGCTACTGGGTTCCTGTGATTGTAAATTCCAGAAAGCTGACACCAGTTATGACAGCCATTGGTATTATCAAGTTAGTGGAGTAGAGCAAGTATCAGCAGAAGGACCTGCAGTGCCACTGCCCTGATGACCTCTATGCACAGAAGCAGAGGTTAGGCAAGAACACCCAAAATATTATTCTAAGTGAGCTGCACTGTACTTTTATTTTCTCTTGTTTACATCTTCAGGGAACTCTTCATGCTACTGCCAGTGCTTTGTCTTAGACAGCATAATGAATATATGTGGGCTGTTGTGTGGTGTATTTATGACAGATGAAAGTTGTGGCAGCATGTAGTACAATATGCCAACTACATTTATTATAAATGGACATAATGGCAGGTAGTGAAAAACAACACACTCACAATAACAGGAGAGGAACTAGATCCCTCTAACTTAAGCAGATATAAGCCCCAAACACCCACAAATAAAAATTAAAAAAGGTTTTGGCAAGGTTCTTTAACTTAAAATGAACCTAAGGCACAGAAAAGAAAAGAGGGACAAACCTAGCACCTCTAAGTTAAACGATCTAGTCAAAAAACACACACCATGGGAACTTACACACAAATGGCCAACAGGCCCAAGAAAATTTTAAACAGCAACTAAGTCAAATCCGGTTAAAACACAAATCGGGTAATCCACAATAAGACTGTCAGCAATCAGAAAAAACTTCATGTAAGAAGCAAAAACTCCTAATAATCAGTAATTATAATAAACTGAATCACTTAGCCAAGGCCAACCAAAGGAAGCTTCCGAATGAAGACGTGGCAAACGAGATCTGGGGAATGTGCTCATGCATCATGGGATACCTCCTAACCATGAGTCAATCAGAAGTTTTCAGGCTTTCTAAGCGGTCGAGTCGGAGCTGAGGATCGGCTCCGAACCTACACATAATAATGGAGGCGAGATAGGACTACATAACATCTACAATTTCTGGGCCAGGAACCACTTCTCTTGTGGTAGATAGACTACCTAGTGCTTACTCCACTATTGGGGATAAGCTAGAGGTTTCCAACACAGAAGAAGCGGGGCCCAGAAGCTGCAACAAGTCCTGGATACAGCAAATCTGTAGCTGGACTAGACTAGTTATAGGAAAGGGGGGGGGGGAACAAGTGCAAATGCGGGCTTTTAAATTAGAAAGTTGAGAGAGATGGAAAAACTGCCCAAACGGCCAATAAATAAAATTTCTGGGCCACAAACCACTTCTTATGTGGTAGATAGGCTGCCTAGTGCTTACCATTCCCACTGATAAGCTAGAAGGCTTCCCGCCAACACAGAAAGGCTTGGGGGCCTCAGGAGGTTACAAACAGTCCTGGATACAGCAAATTTGTATCTGGACTAGACTAGTTACAGGAAAGGGGGGAAACAAGTGCAAATGCAAGCTTTTAAATCAGGAAGTTGAGAGAGATGGAAAAACAGCCCAAATGGCCAATAACTACAATTTCTGGGCCGGAAACCACTCCTCATGTGGTAGATAGGTTACCTAGTGCTTACCACTCCCACTGATAAGCTAGAAGGCTTCCCTCCAACACAGAACGGCTTGGGGGGCTCAGGAGCTTACAAACAGTCCTGGATACAGCAGATCTGTACTGGTTTCATTAAGGATTAGCTGGTTGTCAGTGTACATGAGACAATTACTACATTGTCTCAAGATGCAAAAATTACCAAAACTGGTTGTGGAAAAATTGTGAATGTGCACATCAATGGAGTCTGGAACACTATTAGGTGAGCTACAAGGGTGTGGTGCATGAGGGGTTAATAGTGGGCTAACTAGTGGTGCTTTTGGGACTATAGACTAGGCTCGACTTATACAATACTGAATTTAGGGGGCAGTGCTCCTCAATACTTAAGCTAGCTGCTCTATGCTCCCTAATGTGCAAAGTATTTGCTCTGCACTCATCAGGTTACTGGGTGCAATTTCGGAAGTGACTTTATATGGAAAATGTAAGTGCTTGCGTATGTAACACATCACTGCTAAACGCAGTGGTGAGCAAATCAGCCAAATTTATACATGCACTGAAAACTGGCTACTAAGCTTTCTGACCAATAAAACTACACTAGCAGCTTTCCAAAGTGTTTCCCAACCCACATAAACAAGGCTACCACCTACTGTCACCAGATGGAATATGCCCATCCTCTTAATGTAAAAAAACATAAGAAGGAAGTGCACGGCTGCCACAAGTACTAACAAACAAGTTAGATAAGGTGATCTTGGAGCATACAGACAGACAGCGAAAAACAGTTCAAGCAAATGCACCAATTCCAGCTATAAATGCCAATAAATGCACAATAAGTCTAGCAAACAGTCAATCACTTAAATTACCTTTAAGTTTGATTTATAATTTCAACTACTTAGCTTTTGCCTGGATGGCACAAAATGTTACAAACTCTCTTCAGAGGCACATGCAAAGACATCAAGCGTTGTTGGGCTCTTGAGGAAATGAGCCAACAGCCACGTAAATGTGAAAAATTTACACTAGTACTGAAAATACAGACAACTAGCTAATAAGCCTTCTGACCAATACAACAACTACACTAGCAATTTTCCAGGTGTTTCCCAGACAGACCAGTCCACACCACCACCTACTGCCACTAGATAGAATATCCCAGTCTTCTCAATATAAAAACACGAGGAGGATTGCTAAAATGTGTACTGCTATCACTGAATTAAGGAACTAGGAGCAATCCAATCAATAAATAGATCTGCAACAAACCAGATCAAACTAGACACCCAGGCCTGAAAAGCACAAGCCACAATCCCACTACAGACATGTGTTTACTGCTGGGTCCTACTTGGCTAGTTTCAACAAAGCTGAATTTGATAAGAAACAAAATAATTTCCTTACAGTTAAAACAGAAGAGTTAACTGTTACCAGATAGAGATTTACTTATCTGGTGTAGACATATTCAGTAGACAAATTCTGTCTGCATTGGGAGTACTTCCTTTTTACAAAAGACAATATATGAATACACAAAAGGCAGACCAAACTGAGCATGAATATCTGTGTTACAACTGTGGCCATGCACACCAATGGTGTCCATGCAAGAAGTGCCATACAATCCCAACCTACCTCTGTTGCTGTCTTGAGGTGGTTGGATATCTGATGTTCCTAAGATGAAAGATAAATGTATGATGTGGTCAGCCTCCAGTCTATATGTGCATTGCTGCTGTAAAGAAATCTGCTGTAAATGTTGCTAATCTGGTGCACTGACTACCAAGATGTGTAGGGGTTAGTCCATTATGATGCTAGTATCCAGTCCTACACCTGGGTGCGTCCTCAATGGCTGACATCTCACATGGCATGGAATGTGCCTTTATCTTGACATGACACAATGTCAGTGACATGCTTATGACACTGCTGTAGTGTACAGTTTTGCCAATCCACAATGCTGATGTCATGGACCACTGCCTGCTACACCTGGGTCAGCAGAGGCTGGACAACATTCCCCTGTCCCCAACAAGCATCAATCATGGGATCATAACTGCCAGTAGTGAGATACCATTTTCAACAGCACTGACACTGGAGGATGAGGTTTACATCAAAGGACTGACAAACATACAGAAACCTGTGAACAGAACAGAAAGCTACTTAAACTGTATATTGCTAAGACTGGTAGGATGACAGCTACAGATGCAAGGGTGACCTAGGTTTACTATACTACAGTCAAAAAGGTCAGATGTGGGGGAGGTATGATTTAGAAATCATGTTTATGCTCGATTCAGAAGCTACTGTTTTATTCCTTAGGAGTACCCAACACCATTTTCTGAAATATACATGTGACACTGGCTATTTCAACAAGTGCCTGGAGGATAGTGCCTGCTAGGTGCATGAAGGAGATCAAGAACAGGCTCTGTTACCTTCATTGCTCGTTAAGGCAGTAGCTACTGGGTTCCTGTGATGGTAAATTCCAGAAAGCTGACACCAGTTATGACAGCCATTGGTATTATCAAGTTGGAGGAGTAGAGCAAGTATCAGCAGAAGGACCTGCAGTGCCACTGCCCTGATGACCTCTATGCACAGAAGCAGAGGTTAGGCAAGAACACCCAAAATATTATTCTAAGTGAGCTGCACTGTACTTTTATTTTCTCTTGTTTACATCTTCAGGGAACTCTTCATGCTACTGCCAGTGCTTTGTCTTAGACAGCATAATGAATATATGTGGGCTGTTGTGTGGTGTATTTATGACAAATGAAAGTTGTGGCAGCATGTAGTACAATATGCCAACTACATTTATTATAAGGTCCTGCAGAGATGTGTTATGTAGTGCGGTCATGCTGAACCATCATAGGCTTCCTGCATGCTACCTGGTATATCCCTGCATTTACCTGGGCCATATTTCAGTGTAGGTATATTAACCTATGCACCTGCCTACTGCAAAAGACAAACAACTAATGGTATACATGCATGGGATTGTTCTGTCATTTACCAGACACCTGATCAGGGTTCTCTGATGTGATTCTTTCTTTCAGCATAAGCAGAAATAAGAATGAACTGAACTGCCTAATGCAACAGGCAGGAGGCTAGCAGCCAGTCATGATTAGTTCTACTGATAAATACTGACTTATGCCACATATATCATTCCAATGGTAGGACAGGTTCATTTATGGCAAACCTCCTACTCTCTCTCCTTCCTGCAGGCCCAGAAGACAGATGTGCTCCAGCAGGCAGCTCAACTGCAGCCCATCCCTGTTGAGGCTATAAGTTGGAAAGATGATAAGGCTAGAGAGTGCCTAGATGGAGTGGAGATTAACATATCACAGTCAGATAGCCTGATCCCACTACAAAAATGGACCAGCAACAACTTGAGCAGGTGGTGGCATCTGCAGTCTAAACAGCAGTGGGCTGGAACATGACCAGAATGGAGAGCCTTCTGAAGCACATGCAGCTCACTAAGCAGGCCAGGCCAGACCAGTGGTCACAGTAAGATGATGTGATCCACTATCAACAACCACCTTGATTCATCAACTGGTGATGGTAATGTCCTCTTTTGTCAAGCCCCATACCCCAAGTATTATCCAATTCTAACCATCAATTGTCTGCTGTCCATCTCTGTTCGTCTCATACCCCCATCCTAGTGTGTGTGCATCCACTCCTGTTTGTCTGTGCTGTTCTGTGCCTGTCTGTTTACCCCTGTATACTGCTCTACTCTATATTTCCCAGCTTTCTATTCCTACCATTAATCCCTCCTCTTCCTTGTTCTCTATATAAAGAGAAGTGGACTCTAACCCCCTCAAAAAGAATCGATGCCCTGCTCCCCCCCAACCTACACACACTCATGCTGTCCTTCTGTGTTCCCTTGCTGGATGCTTTCCCCTTTTTCTACCTTTATCTATACTCATTTCCTCCATTTTTATGTATCTGATGGATGGCAGATACCATAGCACTGCAGTTGAAATTACTGTACAGCTACATATCCTTATGTTTTTCTTTGTGCAGTCCTGTGGGAGGACATGCAAGTATGCTCTGCCTTGCGTCTCTATATACCACTTTATTCTGAGATGCAACAGTCTGCAGAGTTTTATTTTTACCTTTTACGAGATCCATGCACAGTAGCAGATGGCCACATTTTTTTCCCGTGCACAGTTTTCAATACGAGGAAGAGTCCCCTTGTGCATAAAATGCACTGCTCATCTACGCAGGTTAAAGTGCAGCTACCTGCATGGGAGAACTGCATGTCTCACTTTAGAGATGTAATTAGTGTCTAGGTTCATAGGCAGATATTAGACAATTAGATGCAGACCATTAGCAACTTAGTCCAGTGCATCCAACATCAAGACATACTTCCTGCTTCAAGCACATTCATACAAAACATACACGGAAGAATTTTAGTGTGTCCATCCAATAGCATAGGTTGCTACTTTGCTTAATATGCAGAGCTAGTTTATTTCCAGGGTGGAAAATGCACTGGGTAAGAAATGCCATGCCAAAATCTCCTATTAACTTGCTGATTGTAAAACTAATAGTTCCTCATACGTACATAGAAAGGTCCTTAACCTCAAAGACACAGTAGGTCAAGGGCTTTCATGGATGAAAAAGGCAAACATAAATCAAAGGAGACAACTCTACAGGAAACATAACACACAAAAAGGACTGCCAACTAGTCTGGATAACTAAGGGACCTGAGGCCTGCAACTCTTTTGGTTTACAAACCTTAGGGATCTGTTCAATTGACTGCCAGTTTTCAATAAATACATACTGAAGGGGGCAGGTAATACAGGAGTATAGTGGAAGACATGTTTGGTTCTAGATGAGATGACCTTGGTTATTAGTTGCCAAGACAGAAGGATTTTCCAATGAAAGTAAAGCCACGATGATCGGTTGATAAGGAGACATCATCCATAACAGTGCTCAGATCTCCAAAGATGGCTCACTTTTAAAGAGTATCACCACCTACGTAGTTAATGAGGAATTATTTATTTTAACAAAGTGGACTACATTGCATTTCTTGGAATTTAGTTTGATGGCATTGCTCTTGCAACAGTCTGCAAGGTCCAGCCAGTCCTTGTATACGTTTACATCAGTGAGTGTTGGAATAACTACCCTGAATTTCCATTCAATTCATTTTTTTTATTTAGAGACCTCGGATACTAGCTTAGAAGTAGTCAGAGAAATAAACTGACAAATACAAGAAGACCCAGATGCCAAGCTACACAAACCTTGTGCAAGTGTGCACTGCACCTTTATAAATCCCATTCTAAGTCTTTGATAATACTGAGTGCACTGTAAACTAGAGTATTAGATGTGGGGCTACTGGGAAATGACTGACAAACTTAGTTTGACTGGTCTTCAAAAGCATTGCCATGTTGGCTTGAATAAGATGTGTGTATTCCTTGCACATTTACTGACTTAGCAGCATTTGTTTTTATTCTAATAATAGTCTTTAAGTAAATATTGCAGTTTGTGAGGCTAGCAGGATCTTATTGATATTTTTTCCAAGCATCATCCTTGGTCTTTAGAATATTTTGATACCAGGAGTTAACTATGAGAACTTTTGCCAGATACTCTAGGAATTAGTTGGAAAAGCCAATCTTGAATGGGGTACATAAGCTACAAAATTCTGATGTTGCAAAAGTAGACATATCACAATTATTAAGAATGGCCTAGTTAAAACTCCGAAGTTCTGTAGGAAGCATGGAATCAGCTGACTCAGCAACATGGAGGGATAAGAATGGTTGCTGATTTGTTAATTTTAAATGACCACATAGAAATAACTGTGCAGTGGTCACTGAGAATGACTGCAAAAGTGGAGTTTATACTGCTTTACATACTGCATTTGTTATATGCAAGTCAAGGACTTAAACTGAAGCCTGCATTAAGTTTTGTTTTTATTGTTTCAGTTATTAATTGTGTGGCACTGAAGTACCTTTTTAGAAGGGTTTTGCACACCATATTAACACTCAAAAGTAAGACTGTGGAGAACAATTAACTTCCTGCTTTGACTGAACTTCAGATTTTCAGTTACTGATCAAGTTTATCAGTTACACTGAAGAGAGAGGAAGCACAAAAAACATTGTTATGAGGAATTTATTTGGCATCTTACATGAATTTGTAAAAAATTACAGTTGTGTAAAATCTTACAGTAACAGTAGCTGTCCTTCTCTACACTGTTGCAGTATTCTTCACTGTAGGGATCACCTGCCAAGGATAGGTCAATGACCAGCCAGTATAACAAAACCTTTAGATCTTGTATGCCCGTACGTCACTCACATGCTCCCCGTACAGCACATAAGGCATAAAGGTGACACTCAGACGCAGTTACCCAGAACAGTGTCTATAGGCCAAAAGAGGCTATGCATATCCATAAGAAGAAAATGCAGATAGAAAAGGAGGACCCTCGGCCAGGAAGGAAACCAAAACAAAGCCCAAAAGAAAAAGGGGGATGGAGGGGGCAGTGAAGAGGACATCTACTGTTATGGTAAGATTTTGCACAACTGTACTATGTCCTTCTATATCAGTGTTGCAGTGTTCTTCACTGTAAGGAGAGTACAAAACCTCAAGAAAAAGGCTGAGAAGAGCCCTCAACAAACACATGCAGAATGGCTTTAGCAAGACATGCTCTGGCCCTAGAAACCATACCCAGTGTATAATGCTTAGTACAAAGTATGCACTGAAGACCAACTAGCAGCTTCAGGTAAGAAATTAGTGTTCAACCCCTTGATGAAAGCACCAGAAGAGGGAACAGCCATAGTAGGCTCTAACAGAAGTAGAAAGATGTTTGCCATGAAAAGAATAACAAAAGAAAATGGCCTTGGATATCCAGGAGGAGATGGTTTGCTTGAAAACAGACAAACCCTCTGTCCTGAGATAAAAAAAAGAAATAAAATATCAGAATTATGAATGGAGTTTTATCCAAATAGTACCCAAGCTGGTCTGTGCAAATCCAAGGTATATAAATCCCTCTCTCTAGCAGACTGGGGAGAAGGAAAAAAATGGAGGGAGTTGTACTGCTTGAGTCAAAGACAACCCGTTAACCACCCACCTTGGGCATAAAAGAATTACTATGAAGGGACACCCTGTCTCTGTGAAAAAAAAAACAAAAAAAGAGGGATGTCCATAAGGGCCTGAAGCTCAGAAACCCCCTCTGAGCAGAAGTAAGAACAAGCAATACGACAGTCTTCCATGTACAATCTTGCAGAGAAGCTGAACCTGGAGGCTTAAAGGGTGCCTGGGTCTATTTTTCTACAACAAAATTAAGGTCGCAAGGGGGGTGAAATAGTCTTCCTTGGGAGCCTAAGCTACATGACACCTTTAAGAAAATGTTGGACCTCAAATTGAGAATCCAAATGAGGATTCAAGGAGAGACAGGCAGAAATAGCTGAGAAATGAGCCACAGAAAAAGAATAGGCCAAGACAGACTGGCACAACTCACACAAAGAGAAGAGAACGAAAGGGACCCCCACCGAAAAAGGGTCATGGTTACGTGCATGGCACCAGACAGAAAATCTCTTCCACCTGGACATACAAGACTTTCTGGTTTGCAGGTTCTCTTGCTCTCTAAAACCCTGAGCTCGTCGTCAGAAAAGGGGTGCCTAAATGGGATCAAAACCCTATCACCCACAGTGTGAACTGAAGAGTGGACAAGTAAGGATGCATGAGTGACCCCTTGTTCTGTGTGAGGAGGTCCAGCTAGTGAGGTAGCTTGTGGTGATTGCCTCAGGCCAGATGCATTAAGAGGAGAAACAGTTCTGTCTTGGCCAAAAAGGAGTCACTAGCAAAGTTTTTGGGGGGTCCAGCTGAATCTTCTGTAGGACTTTTGGAAATACGAGAAGGGGATGGAAGGCATAAACATTCCCTTCCAAGGAAAAGAAAGGGAGTCCGTCTTCAATGCCAGATGATATGGCACTCTGCAGCAGAAAAGAGGGAGCCATCTGTTCAGATGGGAGGCAAAAAGATCTACCTAAGAATACCCCACTGATAGACTATATCCAGAAACATGTCTTTGTGAAGCATCCATTCGTAAGACTGTGTTTTGGATCTGCTCAAAACAAGTGTCGCTATTAGCTTGTGCTCTGAAGGAATATACACTGCTTGAAGAGTTAACTGACAGATCTAGTCCCAGGAATACAGAGCCAGGCTGAAGAGAAGGTAAGACTTTGTGCAACTGAAAATGAGAGGAAGAAACGTAGAAACTGCCTGAAAAGAGGGTGAATATGAATATGAAAGTAAGCATACTTCAGATATGATGACACCAGAAAAAACAAGTTTAAATAGTAAGCTTCCAAAAAGAAAGAATCTTGAGAAAGGTGTTGAGTAAGGAGAGATCCAGAATAGGACTCCAAGTGCCCTCCTTTCGAGGAACCAGGAACATCCTAGAGCAAAATCCCATTTCTACAGTTCCCTTATCCACCAGGAACCCAAGAACCTCTGAGAAATGAGGAAGCTGTTCTGGAAAAGGTTGGGAAATCCCTGAAAAAGGAGAGAGAGACAGAGACTTGCACACCATGAAGTTACCCTGACAGATGACACACAGAACCCAGGAATATGAAGTGATGAGTTGTCAGTTTGGAAGACAGAGGGCAAGCTGAGGGGACAAAGGGAAACTGGCTGAAGGGGTAGGGGGGAGCAAAATGTCAAAGACAGGCAGGCTTTTCAACTAAAGGAGGCCTCTAAACCACCGCAGCCTGAGAATAATTAGCAGGATGAACTCGCCTACCACTCTTCATATTTTTAGTGGCCTAACAAGGCTGCCTAAGAACAAAATCAGACTTAGTAGGATAGTTCCTCTGGAACTTAGGGATAGGGGACACAAAAATATGTTTAAGGTGCTGCAAAGCTTCACCTTTTTCCTGATGAGACTTAAATATATCAAGCAGCAGCAGTCTCAAGGAGATTTCTATTATTCAAAGCAGCATCTTTATTTTTACTATTTCTATACTTGATATACATTTTTATATTTGAGATATAGATTTTTGACCAATACAGCCATGATATATATATCACAATATAAATATGACTTATGAATTGCTAAATATTTACATATGTATTTGTTGGTTAGTGAGATATAGAATCTGTCAGTTAAATGTCATGAAAATTGCATTATCAATTTATTAATATATTATTATTATGTATATTTATGTCTTTAGTTAAAAACTAATCCATGTCATTTTAATAGTATTGCCCTCCAAACAGAGAGAACTTTATAAAATGTTTTGTCAAAACGGTTTACAACCCATTATGAATAGATAATGCTATGGTAGGCTGCTGATTTAATTAAACTATTTAATTGGTTTTTATTTGAATTAATTGAATGATCAAAGGTTTTAATTTGATTGGGACTAATATAAAAGGATATTAAGAGCACTTGTATAATGAATCTGAAGAAGCGTGTCTTTCTGGATGCACGCGAAAGTGCTCATTTCGTTTTAATAATAAAAGTGTGGATCTATACGTGGTGGTTTGACTTCAACTTTTTCATTTCTGCTGTATTTCCTTATTTGGAGTCACCTTTGAGGGATAGGTTTGCATCTTTTCTGCATTTCCATTCATCCTGTTTGCTTGGTGCTTGTCCCTACACGATGGAAGGAACATCGCTGGAACTTGACTACATCCCGGAGAAAAGTCTCTCTAACCATAGATGGAACAACCTAATTGAACAGAGAAGCAATCCGCTTCTCAACATGGAGCTATCTGCCACCGGCAGCTCCATTGAATCAGGTACTGTGAATATGCTGTCTGAATTTAACTCACTCTACAGAGAATTGGAGAATAACTTATATAAATTGTTCCAGCTAATATGGCAGCGCCGGCACCTTGAAGCACGTCTCCACTTCAAGGTGGTTCCGAGAGGGATGAGGGTTTTATGTATGCCCTCTTATGGGAACAGTTATCCGGAGCTCCTAAAAAACTGGCAAAAGTTAAATCTAGACCTCAGCTTCAATTATATTAAATTATTAATTGAATATTTCTCACCGATAGAGAATGAACTATCGATAAAGACTGACATCATGTATAAAGAGATTACTAACAAATTTAAAGGGGACATGTTTTGTAGTAGACTAGAGAATCTCATATGTCAGGTTGATGCCTATGGTGAAAGATTACAACAAGTTAAACTACGGAAACTCCAGAGAGACCATTGTGACTTTCAAAATAGCCAGGTATTTGTTTGGCCCAAGATCCATCGGCGACAAGAAACACATAGGGTTGAAACCATTCCCTCTTTCAATGACACTGATAGAGGTATCGCCACAGCCACACCAGACATTTCCCCTTTAATTGACGCTTTTGCGTTGGATAACGCAGCATCGACAGCCTCTAGGAGCCGAATACGTATGACATCAGAACTTTCAAATACTCCACCACCGAATCAAATGGCCATGAACCAACCACTTAATTTGGGAGCAAAACCGAAGACTCAACAAACTAATATTGAGTCTTTTTTACCGCTACCGGTACGTCTGCGGAGAAATTCAAGAGGAAGGTCGCTGAGTCGAGGAAGAGGAAAGAGAAAATTATCAGGAGAATCGTACATCAAGAGAGGCCGACAGAGGGATTAAATAATTTAGTTTTTAACTTATCAGAACTTGTACTCACAGACACTGACTACAATATATTGAACAAAGGCCTACCGTTTATTCCTGCGCAGGTCAGCATCTTATCAGACGTTTTGATTGATATAAGAGCATTTGCCCATAACTTAGCATTAAAATTGTTTTTTTTAAAAAAGGGCAACATAATACAGACATTAATAATGATATGAAATCTGAATGTTTTAAAAGAAAAAGTATATTTACACCTGCAATGCATCCACTTATTGAATGCTTTATTACGGCTTTATTAGTGAGACAGATCTGTATAGTTATTATATGAATCAGAGTAATAATTCTTCTTCGAATTTTTATAATGTTACTAAAGAGGAATGGGCATCTATAAATGGATTAGTGAAAAATGTGAATGTTACCATTAGGCCAGCTGATAAAGGAGGTGGCCTAGTGCTGATGAATACTAAGGAGTATATAGAGTATATGAATTTAATGTTGCAAGATAATGTCACATATAAGCTGATAGATTTGAAAATAGTAGAGAAAATGGTATATCAAGTACATCAGGAACTATATGAACTAATGATATGTAGGCAAATTAATTATGAATTCTATTTATTTTTGT
The DNA here is from genome assembly GCF_019279795.1 of Protopterus annectens. Classification (NCBI taxonomy): domain Eukaryota; kingdom Metazoa; phylum Chordata; order Ceratodontiformes; family Protopteridae; genus Protopterus; species Protopterus annectens. The sequence goes on from NC_056739.1 coordinate 840,353,664, forward strand.
TATTTGAACATCCCACCATACCATATATTAAAGGTCTCCCCAAAATGCACAAGGGCACTTTACCTCCACCTTTTCGACCTATAGTGGTAGGTCATAATTGGGTCACTGAAAATATATCCATATTCATTGAGAAAAGATTAAAACCTCTTGTCTCCACTATTCCCACTATCCTGAGGGATTCCCTGCAACTTATAGATAATATAAAGGATCTGGGAAGTAATATATCTGATTCACATCTCTTAGTCACCCTTGATGTGAAGAATCTTTTCACTGCAATTCCAAACTCCTACGGATTGGAGGCTATTAGGAATTTATTGAATCAAAGTCAGAAATACAACAATAATGAACAGATCCTGTTGAATGCACTATTAGAATTAGTACTGACTAATAATGCTCTAACTTTTAATGATTCATTTTATATTCAACAGTGGGGGGTGGCCATGGGCACCCCCTGCGCAAACACTTATGCTAATCTAGAAGTACATAACTGGGAAACTTCTTGTTTATTCTCTCATTGGGCCTTTCATAAAGTCCTCCTATATTATAGATTTGTAGATGATATAATACTGATATGGGATGGCAATATTAATGAGTTAAAAATTTTTATATCGGAATTAGAACACACCACAGATTTCCTAAGATTCTCAATTGAATATTCTCTAACTGAGATTAATTTCTTAGATTTGAATATTAGAAAGGATGGAAAAGGTGGACTTACAACATCACTATTTAGAAAGACATGCTGGAAGAATACATTGTTGCAATATAACAGCATGCATCCCAGATTTATATTTAAGAATATTGTCAAGGGGCAATATATGAGGATTAAGATAATATGTCAGGAAACAGATGAACGAAACAAGGAATTCAATAAGTTGGAGAAATTATTTCTACATAGGGGCTATGACCCAGAAATGATAGACAGAATAAAGGATACTTTTATGAATGAAAATACCGAAATTCAATACACCTATCAGATTTCATCTAAACACTATTATCATCAATATGATGTACACAGAATATCTTTCCAAACTAGTCACAGCAGTGATAATAAACATATAGTAAGTATAATTAACAAGAATTGGCATATTTTAACCACAGATGAAGAAATTAAACTACTGATTGGTATAAGACCAACTTTTACATATAAGAACATGAAGAACTTAAAAAGGATATTATGTATTGAAAAAAAGCCAACACTATCCATTGGAATCCATACAAACAAAAAAGAAAAGGGAATACATGCCTGTGGAAGATGTAATTCCTGTCAATGGATATCTAAAGAGACATCATTTATACATCCTGAATTACTTTACAAATACTTTACAAATTTGAACCTAGATTCACAGCTTCTTGTGAGGATGTAAATGTCATCTATCTCGCAAACTGTGAATTATGTTCAGTATTCTACATAGGCATGACTACGAGGCGACTAAGAGATAGGATACAGGAACATATCTATGCCATTAAGAAGGCAGACCCTAAAAATGCCCTTGCTAAACATATATTGGAGAATCCTGAACACATCTTTAGTTTTAGGATACTACAAAAAAGGGAGCTAAATATGAGAAAAGGGGACAATTTTAATGATTTAGAAAGTTTGGAATTAAGCTGGATACTAAAATTTAGAGCTCAATATTATCCAGGTTTAAACACATATATTAGTATCAGATCTATTTTAAAGAAACGGAAATACAAATGAAATATAAGACATTTTAAAAGTCTTAAATTTATACATGGACTCATATTATTTATTTTATATACATATTCATGTATTTATTTATTTATTTATCTATTTGTATACATTCTCATATACATGTTCATATATATTATAATATATATTTTTTATATACTTGATCTGATTTTTATATACTTGATCTGATGTTTATTTATTTATTTATTATGTTAATCTATGAAGCCATATTATAATCCTGTTGATATGATACATAGAAATCTTTATTTTTACTATTTCTATACTTGATATACATTTTTATATTTGAGCAGCCATGATACATATATCACAATATAAATATGACTTATGCATTGCTAAATATTTACATATGTATTTGTTGGTCAGTGAGATATAGAATCTGTCAGTTAAATGTCATGAAAATTGCATTATCAATTTATTAATATATTATTATTATGTATATTTATGTCTTTAGTTAAAAACTAATCCATGTCATTTTAATGGTATTGCCCTCCAAACAGAGAGAACTTTATAAAATGTTTTATCAAAACGGTTTACAACCCATTATGAATAGATAATGCTATGGTAGGCTGCCGATTTAATTAAACTATTTAATTGGTTTTTATTTGAATTAATTGAATGATCAAAGGTTTTAATTTGATTGGGACTAATATAAAAGGATATTAAGAGCACTTGTATAATGAATCTGAAGAAGCGTGCCTTTCTGGATGCACGCGAAAGCGCTCATTTCGTTTTAATAATAAAAGTGTGGATCTATATGTGGTGGTTTGACTTCAATTTTTTCATTTCTGCTGTATTTCCTTATTTGGAGTCACCTTTGAGGGATAGGTTTGCATTTTTTCTGCATCTTGAGAAAGGTGTTGAGTAAGGAGAGATCCAGAATAGGACTCCAAGTGCCCTCCTTTCGAGGAACCAGGAACATCCTAGAGCAAAATCCCATTTCTACAGTTCCCCTATCCACCAGGGACCCAAGAACCTCTGAGAAATGAGGAAGTTGTTCTGGAGAAGGTTGGGAAATCCCTGAAAAAGGAGAGAGAGAGACAGAGACTTGCACACCATGAAGTTACCCTGACAGATGACACACAGAGCCCAGGAATCTGAAGTGATGAGTTGCCAGTTTGGAAGACAGAGGGCAAGCTGAGGGGACAAAGGGAAACTGGCTGAAGGGGTAGGAGGGAGCAAAATGTCAAAGACAGGCAGGCTTTTCAACTAAAGGAGGCCTCTAAACCACCGCAGCCTGAGAATAATTAGCAGGATGAACTCGCCTACCACTCTTCATATTTTTAGTGGCCTAACAAGGCTGCCTAAGAACAAAATCAGACTTAGTAGGATAGTTCCTCTGGAACTTAGGGATAGGGGACACAAAAATATGTTTAAGGTACTGCAAAGCTTCACCTTTTTCCTGATGAGACTTAAATATATCAAGCAGCAGCAGTCTCAAGGAGATTTCTATTATTCAAAGCAGCATCCAAGACTTGGCCTCAATGTTTTCACATAATGACTGAAAGCAAAGCCAACAATAAAACCTCATAACAGACCCAAAGACAGCAACTCTAGAAAAGGCATCAGCAGCATCACAGCTACACTGGATAGAATAATGATCCACCTGACAAGGTAGAACCTTAAACAGAAAGAGCAGAAGATTTTGTTTCAGTATAAAGGAGGTCAGAAAGAACCTGACAAGCCCAGGCAATCAAGGCCAGACCATATCTGGAAATGAGTCTGGTAATTGATGCCTAGAAAGGCCAAAGTAAAAGCAGTGTAAACCTTCTTACCAATTTTCTCCATTGCCCTACTGTCCTTATCTGAAGGCAAAAGCTTAGAAGAGGTCAAAGTTTAGAAGACTTGTCAATGAAAACTAACATCCCAGCAGGGTCAGCAGAAACACACCTACATAACAACTGACATGCCTCAGGATCCTTACAGAAACGGTCAGATTTCTTTGGAGCAGGAGGCTGAGAATCAGGAGACTGAGAAGCAGCTATAAAGGTGTCTAACAAAGCAACCAACACAGGAGATACTGCAGAAGACTTGGGAGTGTCCACCTTAGCAACTCTTAATTCCTTTTCTTGATATCAGATACTTGAGAAGAATCTCACTAAAAATATTCCATCACTCTAGGGATAGTGTCTGCAAAAGACAACGCCTCTAAAGGAGATTCAGGACTAACAGACTGTTCTTCATCCGAACCAGAAGCCAAAAGGTGAAGGCATCTGGGAACAGTAAAACAAGGACCCATCATCAGACTCTGAACCCTTATCTGAGGAATCAGTTTCCCTAGTCAGTTTGGAAAGAGTTGAAGTCCAGGGGGGTAATCACAGAAACCCCTTGGAGAAGCTTCAGGGCCATTATAGCATTAAACAGGTCCTGAGTAAACTCTTGCCATTCCCTCTGAGAATCTTTAGGGTGTAAAGTAGTATGTTTAGTCTTCTGCTTTTTCTTGGTAGGGAAGTCTACCCCAACAAACACAAGAGGTTCTGACCCTAAACAAGATTCAATACGAGTACCCAGAACCTCTTCCCTGACCGGAATCTGCAGAATCCCTCTAGTTCCCCCTCAATGTCTAGAACAAACATCTGCAAAACCTCTTAGGACATGTAAAAGGATAGATCCATGCCGGCCTTCAATGGGGTCACTGCAGAGGAAGCCTATGCAGACACCAGACTGCCTACAAAGCTATCACCCACTTCTAGAGGCGCAATAGGTAGAGGCTGGACAGCCAAAGAATCTGGCAGACTTTTTTTGTCCTTCTTCTTAATTAATGGTACCTCATGGTTAGAAGATTCTGCCATGCTATCCTTGGCCAACAGTTTAAGCATCTAGTTCTCGAGATAGATGGCCATGGAAGACAACATGCTTCTAACAGACTTAGGCACAAATGCTTAACAAATGTTACAGGACATATGGTCGTGAGAAGCACCCAGACAAAGACACTGATCGTGCTGATCCTTATGGGGAATCTGCCTCCCACACTGACATTTTCCCTTGTTGGGTGACATGAACTATAGGCAACCAAAAGAGAACAAGAACAAAAGAAAAAATACCCCAACAGGGCACTTATATGATGGCTATTTACTCAGGGGTCTATATTATAACATCGAAAACCCAAGTCAGCGAATGGCAACTAATAAACAGGGAACTGTCATTTCCGCGGACAGCCACTGCAGCAAATTTTTTCCTAGGGGGAAAAATTGCTTGGCCAAGCAGAAACGAGACAGTATTCCAAACCTGTCAGAGTGGAGGGGGGTTTGCCTCCACACTCTCCCAAATAAATATACCAACTCCGAGATCGCACTATAGTGGGGAAAAGGGCAAATTCACAATGATGACCAAGCGTTTTTCCCCTAGGAAAAAAATTTGTGTAGTGGCCATTCACGGAAATGACAGTTCAATGTTTATTGGTATGTAAACAGGTATTTGCTGACTTTGGTTTTCAATAACGTAACATAGACCCGATATTCAGCACAGCAAAAGGGCATTCAGGCTGATGAGCAATGATGGCATTTAGACTGTCTTCAAAGAAGTTCTGGGTAACTGCTTCTATACATCACCGTTATGTCCTACATCCTGTACAGGGAGTATACATGTGACATATGGCACATACAAGATCTAAAGGCTTTGGTATACTGGCATCGGAATGGGCTATCCTTGGCAGGAGATCCCTACTGTGAAGAATACTGCAACAGTGATATAGAAGGACATCAACTCATTTAGATTTCTACCGGTGCTGGTGGTACTTTTGTGTATTATTGTTAGTGACAAATTTGCATCCTTTCTTATTAGGATTGCTATATTCCATTCTATCCTCTATCCTGGTTGATTATTATGGTATCATATGCAATTATAATTAAGAATTAGTATGTAAAATATTAGCTTTTTTCATTAGCAAATGTTCAGTGGGAATAACGAAGTCTACTGCTGAGGCAGCTGTACATTCTGTTCTAAGTGAAATTTACAAAGATTCATTCGGACTACTTTTACATGGAAACGAGCTGAGCTGACTGCAGATGCAAGCAATTAATCTGCAGAGTTATGAGTACTCTTTGTTGAGGGAAATTCAAAACCTAAAGGTACAATGGCAATCAAATTAGTGAAAAATAAACTTTGAAATTATTCTGTATCAGTATGAATACTGTAATGCATTTAACAGAACTATGCACAATTTGGTTTTATTTAAAGATAGCCAGTGCACTTTTTCTTGGAGTTAAAGTTAATGTTTGCTGAAAGCATACATGTTCTTTTTTATATCTGGTAAAGGAATAGGGCTAAGAAATTAACAGACAGCAATCAGTGTAAGTAGGAAAACAAGCTTTAGAATGCACTTTGGCATGAGTAACCATAATTTTATGTTAGGTAATGGCTGAGGTTGCCGATTTGGGGCAATTGCTCTTATATGGAAAGTTAAACTTAATTTTTTTTAAAGATGCAGATAGTTTGTGGATTTGTTCTAAGTTAGTAGGGGATGTGATGCTTTGAAAATGTATTTAGCTTCTGTTTGACTGCTTTCATTAAAACAAAAAGTCTTGATACAGACTGGAAAGGAGATGAGAAGAAACAACTGTATGAAAGATCAGCCTGCCAAACTTTAGTATGTACATTTGAAAGGAAAGTTAGAACTACACATTCAAAAAAATGGACATGAATAATAAGTGCAAACAGCTTTTTATCAAAATGGCTACACTATCCATATTATCTTAGAAATCAAATGGCTTTATGGGCATAAGCAAAAAGAAAAGACTACTGAATTATAATAAAAAATGCAGACTGCAAACAGCAATGCTGCAGAATACACATTTGTAAAGAAATAAGCATGTGAATTTGCCAAAGAGAGGACTTCAGGACTGATAAGCATCAGAATATCAGGGACAAAGGAAAATAGGAGTAATTATACTAATTGCTAGAGGGGATCCAATACTGATAGAAAAAAAGACAATAACAGTAGATTTGTTCTAGTAAATGCCTACTGGCAAGAGAGAGAGCTATGCTGGAATATATTCTTATTCCATTAAAAACTGCTGTTATGGAGCTTAAGAAAATTTTGGGATGGTGTAAAGGTTAAAGTCTTTATCTCACAGACATAAAGGTACAAGGTTTGATTTTGACCTCTGGTTACTATCTAGGTTTGTAGTAGTTTACAAACTGATAACCTAGTATAAACTTAACACTTAGCTAGCAAGGGGAATACCACAATCAAGAATGTGGATTCCCCGGGCCCAGGTTAGTCAACTGTACTTGAACTGGGTTGACTCCTGTGATTTCCCCAAATGTGGGAAACTCAACTGCATTACATAAGGTAGTAGGAGACTGCAGTTGCACTGTTCATCCATAAAACCTATTCAAATGTAACCTTGACCACTGGACGGGAAATCATAATTTCATCTCCAGGCTGCCTCCTGTATCTCTTACAGACAGAAGCAGGCAGTAAACATTCCCTAACTAACATACCCCTCTCGCATAACTTTTTAGCAACCTCCTAACTTAGTCCTGCTGTCAAATATCCACCTCCACTTAACATGTTACAATGGGATGCAATTAGGTTGTGTTGCATAGCCAAGCTTATAAAGGCTCTGTGGTCATCAGCCTAGTATACACCTATGAATCTACTATTGTTAATGCAAGCAAGCAGATGTAATACTATTTCAAGCTTTGATTCTGTAATAGCAAGTACCTTAAAATTATATAACCATGTAAGTTACAAATCTTTAGTTTGGGGTCCTTTATCCTCAAGAAAGCCACCATGTACTTCTCTGGACATGTGGTGAAATTTCATGTTCCTCTCCATTTTTCTAGATTTCATAATGCAGAATCTTTTATAAATGAGGATATGGTAAGTATATCTACAGAGCTCTAAGGAGATGCACAACCAGTGGATTTTGTACTCAGTATAATAACGCAAAACATTTTTGGGTGCATAGTACTGGAGGCATTGTTTGCGTTTCAGACTACAATGTATGAGACACTTGGCAATCATATTACCATCTCAGGTACTGACACTCTTAAGATAGAGACTCTACATCCACCAGACTGAAAGAGCAATCTCATGACTTCTATGTAAATAAAAACTATAAAAAGAGTAGTACAGCTATGCCATTAGAAGGTCATGTAAAAAGAAGCAAGTGGAATCTCTCCAGAAACCCTCCAGAAGCCTGTAACAAGTCACTCAAAGTGTCAGAAACAAAGAAAACATTTATTTTTAAGCTCAACACTAGCTTTTCGTCAGTTTGAAAAAACAACTTCCTCAGAATGGATACAACGTCATGATAGTTAACCCCATCCATAAGAACGCTGTGGACCCTCCCATGCGTCCTCTGGTCAGTGCAGGGGCAGTATCACCTATGCGAGTGCTAAGGTGGTGGATACGATCTTGAAGAAATATGTGGTGAGTGAGCCTCAAATATCTAAAGATTCCTGGTCTTTTCTATTAAAGGTTAATAAAGTTCCTTATATTGTAGATAGTCATTTTTTTACTATAGATGTGGAGGATTTATATTCCTCTATTCCCCATTCAGTGGCTTTGGATTGGATTCCAGCCATGATGATTTCTAAGGAAGCTCCAACTGAGGAGATTCAATTGGTTAGTGAATTGCTAGACATTATTTTGTCTTGCAATTACGTGACATTTAACAAAAGATATTTCCTTCAAACGATAGGTGTATCCATGGGGTCTCCATGTGGAGCTAGCGTAGCCAATTTAGACATGGCCTTTTCGTGCAGGAAATGTTTTGTGACAGCATGTTTTATATTTTAATGTATTTCAATTGACTTTTCAGTTTAGGTTGATTCGGGTACTTACATTGTATAAAGGACATTTTATTCTATAGTTTTTGTATAGCCTTCAACATAGCAATGCATTTTTTGCATTTTAATATAATTTTTAATGATCATGTGAGAGGAAGGCTTGGGATATAATAAGGGGTTAACTGTCATGACGTTGTATCCGTTCTGAGGAAGTTGGTTTTTCAAACTGACAAAAAGCTAGTGTTGAGCTTAAAAATAAACATTTTCTTTGTTTCTGATGCTTTGAGTGACTTGTTACAGGCTTACTGAGGGTTTCTGGAGAGATTCCACCTGCTTCTTTTTACAACAGTTTTTTCTTTGGTCAGCAGTTTGTTTTGCCCATTAGAAGGTCAGACTGAAAGGCATGGTGCGCAGGGAGTAGTGGTGGGGGCATAGAAACCCAACAAGAAGACTATTCTTAGTTATGAAACGGAAAAGCAAGGCACACAGCTTAAAGGGCTACTGTGTACCAGATTTCCAAACAAGAATATAGCACTGAGCATGATTCATGAGTTTTGTAATCATGTATCACTAAAGCAATGCAAAACAGTGAAGCTCTATCAGTATCACCTTGTAAGTGCACACATGTTGCACTGCATGAGCAAGGTCTTGACACACCAAATCTACTGTAACAGCAGCCCCTTGTGTACCAGTCAGTTGCTGATAGCAGTTTTGGAATTCTGAAGACCCACTACACCTATGGCAATGCATCTTTGGTTCACTGTAGCTGAAAGAACAACCCCCTTGTGGATGTGGTCATATGCAAATATGATCATGTCTTCCATCAGTCAAACACAGTGGCCCTCCAAATTAATATAATGATATACAAACTGGACTGATGCACAAACAATAAGCTGCATGTTACCTTGTCTGCAACCTTCAAGTATACTAGCTGTATAAATCTACTTGGTGCTGGTAGTCTATACACC